>NC_135553.1:13592500-13892500 GCF_964340395.1 Glandiceps talaboti
ACGACCAACTCAAACTACTTTTACCAGGATGGTCGGACCTAGCAATAACCATAAATCAATAACGTAACGTAACAGATTAAACTCCTTTGATTATTTTTTTTAATGTTATTTTAAAAGCCAAAAACGTTCCCATAGATGAAATATTTAACTGTTTTGATATCATAACGAATATATGGTCAAAATGTTATCATAAAATGAGTCATTCAGAATCCAATATGGCCGCCGAAAACTGTGTCCCTCAGTCTAGGGACATTCTGCACTAACAGCAACTCGCATTTTTTTTTGGGTTAGGTACAATAACTTACTCGTAATCTCGTACACCCTGAACAGACGGATTGCATCACTTATGGGTAAACCTATTTTTGTAGTATACACGATAAATCAAATCAAGTTGATTTTTGGGTCCGCACCCAAACATCAGCGCCCTCAACGACGATCATGGATAATATTGCCCACTGATTAAACTTGTACATTTTCTAATTATTGGTATTTTAACAATTTTCAGTGAAGATATTGTGGTTATCTGATCGAAAAATGATACTCAAGAATACAGTTTTTACATCGCCGTGGCAGATTCAAAACCAAGCTTTCGTTCAAGATTTATACTTGCCACTACACTACCTCCAGATAATATTGACCACTAAATTATTGAGACAGATACGATGTCTTTTCATAACTAATTGACCAATTTACTGGATGTATCAAAATGCCCCAGTTGCAGCTTGCGCAAGTTAAAGCGCGCCAAAAAATTCAGTGAAGGTAAGGTTGGTATGTCTGGTAGAGCTCACATCACTATGATGAGGATAATAAAAATGAATTATAGAAGAAGAAAAAACTTAACAAAAATAACAATCGTGGTCTGTGTGAACAAATCAAAGAGCCCGAAATTTACTGCTTTCTACAACCACAGAGTTCTGAAAATAATTCACACGATCACAAATCATTCGGTTGAGACTGGAAAGATAGTAAACAAAAAGCATATCGAAGATAAAAATTGAAGCTGCTACAATTAATTTTACGGAAAATTAACCGTCCGAGGATTCTACGATGTGAGTACTGTACATGTGTTGTGCTAAGTATGAATGTATCGAAAAAAAATACCTAAACGCCAAAATGTCAAAATATGTAACTCAGTTGTCGAGTCGAACAAATAGTTCCGTTGTTGTTTATTGAACATCACCTTACACCTCGAACACCTGTGTTGAAATTGTCCGCATTCAATCACGATGATTGATTGAATAACCCTGCCAGGTTAAGCCATCCGACCCATTTCTAAGTGTTTGAGTATATAAATTTTACCATAAAGGTTCTAAACTCATTAATCCAGAGATTTGTTTTGGATTGCGCAAATTCGTTTTTCATAAGTTGAATCGACAAAAAATACATGGTTCGTCAACCAGTACCTCAGTGATCAAAAATTGTAACAAACATTTGTTTTATGCCTGCCAGTCAGATAAAAAAAAAGAAGGTGTTTACCACAGCGGTAAAACTAAAGGGGGGTCTGATTGGATATATGGTTTTTTGAGGATATACGTTACCCAGTAAGAATTTCCCTTTCAAGGGGAGATTCGTGTGCTTTCACGGATTCAGTGAGCACTCACAAAACCTTGTGGTGTATCGTTTAGCCAGCCAACCGCCCGGTCCTATTCTAATTCTGGCACTGGCCCTTGAGTGTAGGATTGTATCAATTGTTATGATTATGCTGACCTCTCCTCCAAAATGATTTTATTATAAACATTTAGCAACGTTCCAAAAATAGTATGCCAACATTTTTATGATTATAATTTAAAACAATATATTACTAAAAACAAGAAATTAAATAATATATTAATTTCAATAGTATATTTTTACAACACTCCTCCAACTTTTCAGCTCTAAACAGTTATGGGAGTTAGATAGATTTGCAGGTTTTTGTTAAAGGAATCCAGCTTTATTCAGATGAAAACTATCAATCTTACTAACTTGAAAACTTTGCGATACCTGGATAGCTAATGAGTTGATTTATGGATCGACATTTACTGCTTACTATACCGTTATTATAATTTGTGAGTTGAGTGAATTCCTCGAAATCATGATACTCACGGACTGGATGACGAAAGTAGCTAAGCACAGTGAGCTCCAGCTCAGATAAGTTGGTTCTCAATCATTGCAATCTTACGCCCGCTGAGGGACGACTTGGGTCGTTTTAGTAATATTCGGTGCTGGCACTGAGCGGCCACTGCTGAAACGTCCGAACGTTACTTCGCACCAATATAAAGTAGGTGTTAAACGGTTGTCGCGGAGTCCTATGACTAATGTAGCAAGACTGGCACCTACGACCCAAAAGCGGCATGAGTAATGCCAAGAGGGATTAACTGCGGATTAAATGGGGATTATAGACCTTAACTATCTAAACAAACCCGCACCAGATTGGGTCATGTATGTAGCTGAGTGGGATTAAGACGAGATTAAATTAGGATTATAAATCTTAGCTAACCAAATACTAACCAACACCTCACACAAAACAATTGTTTTTTTCCGATGCCATAAATAACTAAATAGGAGTCACGGACACCTAGGGCTACTTAACCGGCATGCAACGCGTGCTACTTGAGACAAGACCTACATAATACCGGCCTTGACGTCGCTTAATAATGTTTAATCGAGAAATTATTAACTTCACAAAGTGTGATATTTACACTGATTTTAATTTGTAACACACACTTCACAACAATTTGGATATAAACTTTACGTGCACGATGTAGTAGTCTTTATATGTGATTAAGTTTTTTATGTTTTAGAGCGGTTGCAATAAATCATGTAATTATTAATCCCGCTAAAACTAACACTGCTATAAAAATCACTTTTAATTTAATTAAGAAGTTTGCGTAACTAAACCATGTTTCATTTCAACGGTTCTTTACAATACTTGTGTTTGGTGTTTTAGCAATAAGCAATAACGAGTTGTCACTGCAACGGTTTGCTGATAAATACAATTTAAATAGAATGTGTTTGCTAAACTTAATAAATCCATTTTTTATTAACTGCATACTCCATCCTGCCGGATACAGACGTAGTTGGTATATTGTATATTATTGAAATTCAACGGTTAGAAAATCTGTGCCCGCTGTTCAACCGGTTTTTTGTCGCTTTAAGTGTGTGTACCTTCCTCGTGAAATCTAAATGGGTGGAAATAGGACGTTTACAAGATCATTGTTTAAATAGACCCTTGAAGTTTCCTACAGTCACAGCTGGGCAGATGTACCGTTTGTACGTATCCTCGTTCGCGAATTGTCAGACTGTACAATAGCGACCTCACAGACGCATACAAAACCTAAGCGACCCAAGACCACAGGGTACAGGACAAAGAGTTAATTTATATTTCAAATAAAAGTTTTGAAAAGTGCCATCATAACTATTGTTTCCTCTCACTGTTTTTTTTCTGATTTCCTACCATTAGCAGTCTTATCAGAGTTTATCAACTTTGCATTAATTAGTAGATTGCTAATCTTAGAACAAACTCATGGGCTATTTGGCACAATTATTAGCAACACATTACACAGTGAGTGTAAACATCTACTGATCCCACTAATGGAAGTCCATGTACATGTACATGTACTACCATGAAATGTTTACACTCACTGGGCAATGTGTTAATTGGGTAATTAGCCTGTGAGTTTGTTCTAGGATTAGCAATCTACTAATTAATGCAAAACTGTTAAACTCTGATGTGACAGTGATAACGGTAGGAAATAGAAAACCCCTCTTTCTTTGAAATATAGAGAAAATAATATTAGAAATCCGGAAAATCGCGAGAACAAAATTGATAATCCGTCCTTTACCCTGTGCCAAGACTTGAAACTGAGGAAGACTTCAGCACAAAAGGCCCACTTTATAGAAAAAAAAAGGATTACAATTTCGAAGTAAACAACAGTTGTCTGACAGAGCTTTAGAAAAAGTTGATCCAGAATAAAAGAATATTCCTATGTAATCGTCATAGCTCCATTGATAAGATAATGTGAGAACTTGGGATTGAAACCCTTGCCTGTAATGAAGGGCGTTGTGAGGAAATCAATTCAATTCATAGTTTATTCGCTAATGTATACTAGTATTTAAAAAAAACACACATCAGAAATCCTGTTGGCTCATACGCTAAAAATAAATAGCAGTTAAATACAACATCCCACAAACAGTTACCAGTCAAATACAAACCCTCACAATAAACACTAACAATAACAGTGACTAGAATTACGCGGAGGGGGGTCTATCACGTAAATATATGATCCCCAAGTCCCCCCCTCTCCATGATTTTCTGTTGCCTAAAAATGACCCTCCATATGCCGAAATATTTCAACAAGAGAATAAGTTGAGATGTTGCTGTAAGAAGTAAACCGAGACAATGGTGTGAGATTTGTATTACCATAAGCTAATTTTAGTTACACAATTATTTAGACACAGTAATTAGCGTTCGTTGATATTAGTTGCATCATTTTCGTACATGGATATTTGAACCAGACCGAACACTGCACTGGTATGGATTCTATATATACCACGATGCCACAAAGTATAACGGTATTAATAGTTACCGTTAAACTGCTACCATCAAAGTCGTTTACAAGCGCAATAGTGTACAGACGATGTATGATGACTCAATCTCTGTGTTTGAATCTAAAATAGTTAAGTGTGGAAATACTTACTTACATGGTCACCACCCTCACCCTCACCCCCCACCCCTCTCTTAAACGCACTTCCGCCTCTCCAATTCCCAAACATGGACTCAAGGCTGAAAAGAAAGTTTGTATCACGCCAGCAATACATGGATACGGTTAGATAAAAAGCCAAGTTGTTTTATAGTGAAAAGCGTGTACTAAACCCATGTAACACCGAGTTTGTGTCCTCGTGCCGCGAGTGACAGCTTTTGACCCCTCGGCCATACTCATTCCACTATAGTATAAACCAAACCAAATATGCCTATACAATTATATGTCGTGGATGGCAGTGTTTCGTACAACATTGAGTGCGTTTTCATTTTGAACAACAAGCTTGGTGGCGCACTCGGTGAATCATGAAGAAATGGCCTCTCCAATGGAGTCAACACATTACTTATAGTGTAGGCAATAATAAGTGAATATTTCATACAATTTGCTTTATTTACTCTGAGATCCTGTCTATAAATAATATCGCACTTCACACATTTCTAGCTCAAATATATCGAGGGGACTGAGCTACTATACACCATGCCAGTGACGTGGGTCTCTAGTTCTGTCAAAGAAATCAAATTCTGTCACACTAGTACTATTAAAGTGATACATGACATTTAACCAGTGTAAAGGATTTGTCATATATCTGGGTGAGGGATGGTGGTGGTGGGGGGGGGGGGGCGATTGGCTGTCCACCGACAAAGTGCCCGGATAGATATCAATAGCAGCATGTGTATAATTGGCATCAACTCTCGAACGCATTGTATGATAGCAATCGGGCTTGGTCGATTGTGTAGCTCGACACCTGCTCTATACCACTGACAATCCACGTGGAGGGTCTCTATGTCTACACGGTGGTACATATGGTTGGTACCGATAGATGTGGGTATACAGGGTTGTGTCACTGAGTCAGGATACAACTCCCATGTTACCTTTGAACGTAGAGAGGCGCGTTTTGTTAATACATATCATCATCATCATCATCATCATCATCATCATCATCATCATCATCATCATCATCATAAACATCATCATAAACATCGAAATAAACTAACGATGTCGCAACCTAAATTGATCGGAAACTACAACGACAGTGACCGTGACGTTGCCAGCGAGGATGGCAGAAATAACAACAAAATATATACACCTGCACAAATGTGACGTACATTGCATGTTCTTGTGTTTACCCCCGCCGTCTATTTGTATCCTTTAAAGAAAAAACTTTTGAAAATATATTTTGCAATTTATTGGGTTACAAATATGATCTTGGATTGCGTTGTTTGACATTTTTTTTCAAGCAGAAACAAATAGTAAAATTTGAAAGCAAAAAAATCCAATATAAATATCCATTTCTCATCTTATGGCAAATTATGATTGTCTACAACAAACTCGTTTAATACGTCAAAGGCTCTCAGTGTTCTAAAAGACCCTTCACATTGCCCTCTATGCAGAATGCAACAACCGACGTATTTCTAGGAGTGGTAGATATCGTAACTCTGGTAGCTAATACCAGCCTCTTTAAATCATCCTTTGGTCCCATCCCGCTATCTCTCCTCTTACCAGCAACATCAGTCGTTCTTTGTTACAGTATTATTATCTTGTGGGTTTAAGTTTATCATTGTACCATGCAGTTGGATGAATAGTAAAGCGATTCTGTTTCTTTTTCTTATTCTGATTCAAATTTTGTTGCTGATTATGATTTTGACTCTAATTTTGATTCTAATTTTGATTGATTCTCATTCTGATTCTGATTCTGATTCTGAGTTTGATTCACTTGTGATCATATTCAACCAAATTTTAATGTGCACACAAAACCTTTCACACAGGATTTTTACACACTAACCACGTATGTATAAAGGTTGTCCACGAACAATGTTTCAATTTTCAACGTAAGTGTCAAAAACATTATGATATCAAGACTATTGAAGCTGGCAAATTCAACGAAATTCATCACGAGAAAATGTGATGAACATAGACATTTATTTTCCGTTTTCTTGCAAACACTTGGTAACTTTTTTCTCTGTCGTCTTTGCTAGCGTTCGTGTGACTTATGGTATGTGTGATAATGCCCCTATCCCGGCGGGTATGGTGTTGAGACCATGACATTCCAACTTGAGGTAGTTTTGCCAAAACTTTCTTCCAGGATCACGAAAAATATGAATTATTCGAAAATATATCTACCAGTTATTCAAATTTAAAAATAACTTTATTGGAATAAAATGCTATCGATAACGTTATCAGATTTTCCAACATGGCGACCGTTTGGTGAGTCGTTGTCACAAATTAACACAAAACTACATACAGAGTGCAAAAACCAAAGGAAAAACTTTTGTTTGAGGTTAATAAAACAAAATACAGTAAAATGTGGTCACCATTTGATATACATTGTTGAATTTCATTTCTATAATGCAATCTCAGTGCTGACACTATTTCCAATGTCAAGCCTAATCACGTGACGTATGATTTCGATCAATGTGTGTCTCGGTCGAAGTGACCTGACCGAATGGTAGGCTACTAAAACAGTGTGAGAATGTCAAAGTATTTATCACATATTCGGAATTTGGACTTGTTAGATAGAGAACTGCAACAAAATGTATGTCGCTTGTTCAATTTATGTGTCTAGTTAATTTATAGGTCGGTTCAGGTCAGGTCAAGTTATTAGGTCAACGACACACTACTGTTAAATATTAATTTTTCCGCCATGTCAAGTGTCGAGTTCGAACATGGCAACAATAAAACCCCATCCTTCCCGGAGTCATACCACATGCAAGCCTGCCAATTGTTACAGACATACTAGTAAGATATAGTACAGTAACGCTTATCTCAGATATCAGTGGTCTGAGCTCCCGGGGGGGGGGGGGTACTCCCCTTATTTGAGCATAAGTAAACGCGCCGTCCTTTGAGGTGCGTTTCAATCCCTTTGGTCTAAAATGGGGTGTTTTTTTCGAGCTGAAGAGACTAAAACGGGGTCCACTTTGCATTTTTATTTTGTTTTGCTTGGTCTAAAATGTGGTCCAATGTCCTTTACCAAATCATAACTGTCATTAATTGTCTCAAAATGTTGCCTCCTAAGGAAAACGTATTTAGATCTAAACTGTCTTCTGTTTAAAGGATGGATTAAACTGGCGCATTGGTTGTTGGTCAAAGTGGGTCTAAAATGAGGCCTGGGGGTTTCCAGCAATGGCCACACACTACTACCAGAGCTGGCCACTGGTACCTGAGCCCTAATATAAAGAAATTCGACTATTATGTTCTAAGAAGAAAACAACTTGTATATAAGTAATGTATCACTACAGCTGTGATGCGAGTCAGCTGTTCTTATGAATACAGTGCCCATCTACATGTACACTATCAATATATGGTGTGCATGCCAGTCACCAAAGTCGAAATGCGCACAATAACGGGAAACCACTCGACCGCAAAAATAGAAGTTATATATTCATGAAAATACTGTCAAATTTGAACAAATATGATACTATGGTACTACAAATAATAGATTTGAACCTAGGTTGAATTATAAGAAAAATCTTTATAAGAAAATTATAAGAAAAATCTTTAGTTTAGATCTGTCAATGCATTGTCACACGATGCTGAGATTATTAGTCTTATTTTCTAATAGTAGAAAACTGTTCGCAAGATTTTGGCTTTCAGCCTTTGATATATGTGAAAATAGTCTTGAATAATCACCTGTTCCTGCAGCTGTACCTACAGCCATCTACACTTGGCATACCGCATCTCGTCATACTGCGTGATACCAGTGATATTGAAAACTTACTTGAACATTTGATGGACATTGAAGTATTGTTTCAATCTTTCTTTTAAAAAAAACTCTGCAGCTCCAAATTTATCAATATCATTTCTTTGCTTTTGGAAAGATGACGTTTTTGAGGGCAAGTGTTGAAGTTTGACACGCGTATACATGTACTTCTGAGCTGCAGTCCTCGTTCGTTTCCAGTTCTTCGGCGCAGAATTACATGGTTCAACACGTACTTACATTTTCGCGTACAATATTTTTCGCTGTGTTACACATGAATTTTGTTTGTTCGACCTCTGTTCTACATCTTCACATCCCTGTAACTTAGACTTTTAAGGGTACTTACCGTACTGTATTTCATCAAAATTCGATTGTTGTCCGCCGCTAACCTTCAGTTCTAAATCACACATCTCGAACCTAAGACAACCTGTCTAAGACTGAGTCAAACATCTCCTACACGCACATACAAGTCGATGCAGTGTCATATATCACCTACATGCATAATTATATTCAATTCGATTTCGCGATTACGTTCAAAGTTCATGCGCCTAATTTGAATAAAGTGTGGAGAAATTATCTTCTGTGTCTATATGTGCATAAAACGGCATTTTAGACGTACAGACGCTTAATAAACATAGGGTGCGGAAAAAGACCGGTTTTGACTGTGTTGAAAACCACTGACGTTTGCTTTTGCGTGCACGTGGGTTGTTTTTAGACATTTGTTGGAGCATATCAATAAGTTTGGGAATAGCGATTCTCGCACATGCAAAACTTCAATAAATTTGCATGACATGTTACTTCTCACTCGTATATGTATATGCACGAGTCGTGTATTGTTTGGGTGGGGGTGGGGGCATGACAGTATATTTTATTGACTCCATATTCGACGAACCAGCGTCAAAAAGTTCAATTCTTACAATCACAGAGTCATGTATTTCATTTGTACCTTTAAGTAGCCAAAATCAATCATCCTTGCATAACTCGAAAATTCACCATTTTTTTATTTCTTCGGCTTCGTTTGATTGTTACGAGGTCGATGGAGTAAAAGATAAAGTTAATGATCTTTTTTGTCAAACTTAATCTAGAAGCGAGCGACACATGTCAATCGCTGCTTTGCATTGACTGCTACAAACGCTATAAATATTATCGTTAGTTTTTCAAGTTTCAAGAGCTAAACTGTCTAATCTCATGAAATGCCCTCTTAATGGGTTTTTAAATAGGTGCAAAAAACTTCATTTGGAATGTAAACACGTAACATAAGAGGCTTCGCATACCTAATGCCATTTCATGTAGATCCACAGCTTTGGTACGACGAAATATTGAATTCTGAGCCCACCTTATCAGCTAGATGGTAATTTTCTTCTGACTGGGGTCAACGTTTACGAATGCCTACTTGTCCAGTGGCGCCAGACTGGTCAGAAAAGAAACAAAATTGTCGATTTAGATATATTTATGGTGGTTAGAGCAAGGGGCAACCGCAAGTTGAAATAAGTATGCGGGTATCGTACGTCAGCAGTAGCAAAAAGACAGGTGCGAATGGATTTATACTAAATCTGTTTTTATATTCAATAATGTTAAAGATTGCAATATTCATGGCTGAAAAGAGTTAAGCACTAAATACCCAATTTGAATTAAAATCTAAGGATTAGTTGTCAATGGGATTTAGTGAAATTAATCAGATTGACTGCGCAGCAGATACGGGTTTTTAATCTGCGATAAAACAACTTTGCAATCATATCAGGCAGGTTGGCTGATTGTTTTGTTGACGTCAACGTGTTACTTTAAGACGACAAACAAACAAAACACAACTTGTGAATTCAGTAAACTTCGATAATACGTGTATTAAACATTTCTGTTTTCTTCCTGTAGCTAACCACTCAAGCTGCAAAATTGAATAGAAATGCATCTACCGTGTATAACGTGACTATTCATTGTTTGTATTAATTTTGTGATAAACACAATTTTGATTGCGTATAAAAAAATCTGCAGCTGGTTCTGAGCAGGCCAGATCGATCGTAGTTTGTTCATTGATAACAGTTTGTGAGTTCTAACAACTTATGCAGACTAAATTGAACTTTATTCAAGGCTCCAAATGCCAGACATCCTCGAACTAACATACCTGGTCTTATCGCCCCACCGAGGATATCATAATTCACGGTTATGGTGATAAGTCACCGCACAAGAACACTGCTAGTGTCAAGGCCTAACCCAATCTGTCGCGAATGTGTCTGGAAAGAGGTTATCATGAACCATTTTGCGAGACGTTTCACGCACTAAGAGGGAGGAGTATGACGTTTTTTACACCTGATACCCACTAGACGTGGCGACAGAGTGGATCTAGCTGTCAAATGATCTATAAATGATGAAGCTATTTCTGATTGCATATCTTTACTTACATGAAGTGTAAGATTATGTGATAGCCGGTAGATTTATCTGTGCTAGTCGCGTACCACAGAAATGTTTAACCAATAAGCTTGTAATTCTAGAAGGATTGAATCTTCAAACCCAATATAATTTGAATAGTCTTCAAGGAAAGGAGAAAACGATCGTTCAAAAATAGCTCAAACATGAAAATTGAAATATCATGGTAACCAACAGTCTTAATTTAAAAGTAAGAGTGTGTCCCAGGGACCAATTTCACTGACATTCCAAGTTCTTAAAGTTTCAGTGTCTCTAACCTTTGCCATATATTCCTGGTCCTTTTGAATTGATAAAGAAGATTTTGGAGTTCGACGCCTTGTTTCCAACAGTCTTCTACTTTCCCGGGTTATTTGGCGGACATATTGGATTTTTAAACTGACTTGATCTTGATATCATTTTCGCCCCTGTTTTCAAAAATTTGCACGATTCGGATTTTATCTTTAACAAAGTAAAAAAAATTTCAAGTTTTTACTTCTGAGGCACATACTACGTTCAAGCGGGACTTCTAGACAGACATCAAACAACTTGAATAATTTCAACCACGAGTTTAAAAGTCAAGTTTTACGACATATATGCTCTTGATCATAGCGATGACGTCTAGAGATATCACTTTTCCAGCCGCTCTGGCGCTATCATACTTGAATTGTTCACCCGTAAATCGACCATTTGCGTGATTACAATATACACTGTATAAATGTACCTCTAAATCCCATAGTCTGTCACCGTCACAAGCATCAAATATTTTCTTTCAATTTTTCGTTTTCCTTGTCTGCTTGTTTGGGAGGTCCACTGCACGAACTTTTGATCACGATAAATACTACGTATGTTCTGTATAAGCCCAGACCACTAACAAATTGTTTTAGTGGTCTGAGGTATAAGCTAATAATCACAATATTTTTTAAGTTAAAAGTCTACAGACAAACATTTTTACGACTGTTTTTATCTTTAAAATAACGACGTTATGATTGTAAAAACTTTCCTGAAAAAAATCATAATACAGTTGGTGAATAATAGTATATCCCCCAAATACAATGAAGTTGAAAATTAATCGTCGCGTCGTCTGATTCGACAGAAATCTTACTAACATTAATTGTTTTTCGCTCTGTTCATATTAAAAGACCTGATTCTGTAGCTATGTCAGTAAGATTTTTGTTGTGTCAGACAATAACTTAAGTTAAGTTATTGTCTGGTTCAAAAAATATCTTACTAAGATAGCTAAATCTTATCCTCTATCTGGCTCGACAAATAGCAAGTGTTCCAAACTTAATGTATAATGATCGGCTTGCCTGAAAAATGTATATGTTGTGTGACTCTAGATGTGTGTAATTTGAGAACGATCTTAAAGTTAACATATAGCTCATGTAAAGGAAAATGTAGCAATTTTGGCAAAAGATTTTTATCGATAAAATATGCCAATGTTTGATCCAGATGCTAAAATGTAGCAATGTTAGTAAGATTTGTGTTGATCCAGACGATAAAATGTAGCAATGTTAGTAAGATTTGTGTTGATCCAGACGCTAAAATGTAGCAATGTTAGTAAGATTTGTGTTGATCTAGACGATAAAATGTAGCAATGTTCATTAGTAGGTTTTTTGAAGAGCCAGAAAAGGTTTTGTTTCAAGTCAACAGGTTACTATAGCCAAATGTGATGTTAATATGCTCTTGTTTTGAAGGTTTATTTCAAATCACACCCAAAAAAGAACTATGACTTTCTACACCGGATTCATGTACCAGTGCGCTAGGTTTGATCCGGATAACTACAATCGAAGACTGTATAAGCTCTATAGTACTTGAAATGACGGTTTGCCGGTCATGCAGTCCTGAAATGGGTTATTTCAACTTAGTCAGGTCAGTATAGGTTAAGCTAGGCTAGTTGTTCGAACCTTCGAGATGCCGACATTTCTTTTGTCACCGACAATAATGATAAGTTGACGCGATTAGGCCCTACCTGCAACGGTAATCTAAATCTCAGACAACAGTGTTGGTTGTCTGAGTTGGCCATCACCATGACTTCTTCAAAGTTACCGACCAGTTCAGTGCTACGATTATCTTACACAGATCTTTATGTGCAATCGTCTGTCTATCTGTCTTCCTCTGCCCAACCATCTCAGTGTGTGCGTGTGTCTGTCTGTCTGTCTGTCTGTCTGTCTGTCTGTCTGTCTGTCTGTCTGTCTGTATGTGTGTGTGTATGTATGTATGTATGTATGTATGTATGTATGTATGTATGTATGTATGTATGTATGTATGTATGTCTCTCTCTCTCTCTCTCTCTGTGTGTCTCGGTCTCTGTCTCTCTTTCTGTCTGTCTGTCTGTCTGTCTGTCTGTCTGTCTGTATGTATGTATGTCTGTATGTATGTATGTATGTATGTATGTATGTATGTATGTCTCCGTATGTCTGTCTGTCTGTCTCTCTCTCAGTCTCCCCCCCCTCTCTCTCTCTCTCTCTCTCTCTCTCTCTCTCTCTCTCTCTCTCTCTCTCTCTCTCTCTCTCTCTCTCTCTCTCTCTCTCTCTCTCTCTCTCTCTCTCTCTCTCTCTCTCTCTCTCTCTCTCTCTCTCTCTCTCTCTCTCTCTCTCTCTCTCTCTCTCTCTCTCTCTCTCTCTCTCTCTCTCTCTGAAATAGAACAAAATATTGGTACCAGATTACCCGCGCCAGACAATGGTTGATTTGAGGCTTACTGGCTTCAATAGTATGTGTACTAGTACTGCTATATCTGATAGGAATGTCATGCGTCAAATTCTGTATTGACCATCAAAAATCGATTGAGTGAACAACCGTGACTGTAGTAGACAAAAATCATATTAAATGACCTCTCACGTACCATTACTTTTCCCGCGAGAGCTATTGTTGGAACAGAAAATTCGTATTTTTCTCTGATTTATTTGCTAAAATTTCAGTTTATTTTCAAAGGAGTTAAACATATTTTTATCATAGTACATGAACTTATGCCAAAATTATATATCAAATGTGGCCATGGGTCAAGTAAAACAGATTGTTTAAACAAAACATGGCGCGTCACATTTTCTCATCCACGGCTTGTCGTGAAGGGTTCTGATCAGATACATTTTTGTGTTCGGCTAGCATTGCAATAATGTACATTTAGACAGTGTATGCGATGAAACATGTATAGGATTTACACAGATCAGGTAAACAAAAACGTCTTCACGTACGATCATGAGTGTGCGAAAGCTGAAAATCAATAACTTTTATGTCCTTTCACATAGAAATACTAAATATATGAATATGACAATAAAAGTAATGATTACTTATTTTCTTCTGTCAAAAAGTTTCATAGCAGACAAAATAATGTAATCTAAAATTTGGTTGGACCGTAACTAGGACAAACTGAACGTTATGCAAATTAAAGGAATACATTTGACGCCCGATTGGCCGTTTAGTGCGCGCGTAAACACGACCCGTGTTCTCTTTTCAATAGAAATGAAAAAAACTATTGATCCCAAATTAATTTTATACTTTGGTGATAATAAAATTGGATCAATGTAAAAAAAAACAACCTGAACATGAAATACGATAAGTTCATAAAGGTTCTGAGATTTAGTAGTTGGTACAAATGTTCTTAAAAATTTAGTTGGTTTAGGCTATTGTCCATACAACTCAACCACACGCTTATAAGAGTCCGGGTTACGTATTCCTTTGTATTCGTACCACTGATAAACAGCTACCATTCTCTCAGCCCTATTTGCTTTATAGTGACAAAAAATCATTTCAAAGTTTAAGAGACACTATTTGCCCAGTTTGCAAATAGGCGCCATTTACTGTTGTGTAAATGGTTTTTAGAAAAAGGGTAATGGGAAAAAAATGATTAGATCAAGATGGGAATTGATCAAAGCAAATGAACATTTCACAGACTCAGCGTCAACAACGACAAATCGAAACTTGTAGGCTTCTTATCTAGCGATATCACAGTATGACCGGGGTTATACTTTACCACAAATTGAATCTTTATTCAGCTACACTGTATGCTCGTATTTGAACTGAGAAACAAAAGTAAAACAATCCAAATGAAAAAATTGTAAATGTTATATTACTTTAGATTTTCACTTTCACAACGCCAGTTGTTTAAGGTTTAGTTCATAGTGTTTCTTTACCAGCATGCAATGACCACTACATAGGTAGACCTATAGTCGCAATGTACCAGAGTGTGACGTGTCTTCTCGTCAACCAGTACATACACAATTGCATTTTGCTTTTGAATCTCAGACTTTTAGTTGTCTGAGTTTGAATGTAGGTCAACTACAAGGGCATCTACAAATATTATAAACATTTATCACTTCATAAGTAGACAGTCAGCGAAAATCAAGAGATCTTGAAAGCAACACGTGGCAAAATTTCGGTTAATATTAGATGTATGAACTTCAGTACTACCACTGCCTTACCTGTAAAAACTCTTCATTTAGCGATGCTCGAAGTGCACTTAATATGAGAAAGACAAAAAGGATGACGAAACAGTATCCATAACTTAAAAACTATCCAAAAAGGTTAGCTAAATTCCACTTTGCTGGGCTTGTGATGCTATATGAACAGAGCGAAATACAATTATAAAATTATTTAGAAACATATCGGAAGTTTAATTTTTTTAGTGCATTAACTTTTCTTTTTTGAAGACATCAATATTTTGGAATTGTTCACGGAAATACCTGTCAGTTATTTTTGTACGTTTTATATGGAATGGAAAATAGTTACAATCGTTTATGACGTTTCATCTAAAAAAAAAAACGTGTTACGGTGACTGCTACGTACGTATACTTCAATAGCATTATTGATGTGATGAGATATCAGATATCAGGCTAGTTCTTTGTCTACAATTTGATCTAGTGCTGGTGACGATATTTCCAGAATGACCAAAGAACAAATGACAATTAAACTTAAAGTACATCGTACACATACATGTACATTCATTCGAATGATTGCTTGTCAGTTCCAGTGTACAGAGTGTCGTCAGAAACGCATTTAATGTACCAGGTTACAATGTAAAATGCACGGGTTTTTGTAAACTGCCCTCCTGTGTGTCAAGTGTACATATGTATATGTCGGTTTTAGATAGCCTAAGCTAGTTTGGCTTGATCACGCGATGAAGGCAGTAAATTCAACAGACAACACAAGTAACGGCCTGTCAAATTGTGGAGGTTATTTACGTATAAGCACAGACAAGTATAGAGTAATGTTTACCCAAGGCTATGATCGAACAATGGGAGAAGGTTCGTTACCAATCTGTCTATTCTTGTCTGTGGTATAAGTTTGTGCGTACGTACGGAAATATTGCAATGGCCACATGAATGGCAAATTGGGGTTTATTTTCGGGTTTTAATTCATAAAACTACTCTCCTGAATTTTTATACTTTAAAAAAAATGTGAAATAATATATACTAAATCCTTATTTGTAACTCAAAAAAACTGTAAAACATTCAAAAAATGAATGCCTTTGAGTAAATTATTTCAATAACAAACTTTTTTTACATGTGTCACTTTTTAGCTTTTTGTCATTTAATAAATTACAAACGTAACAAGAATTTGGTCGACGCTTTTTCACATCCGTTAATAGTAGAGTTCCTAAAACATCATATTAAAATAAATACCCCATTTGTCCTCCATATGGCCATCTTAACTTATAAATTTACTCCACAGAAAATCATCAAATGAGAAGATGACGATGAATGATATAGCGTGATTATACTGTCTCTTTGTTTCTAAAAGTTGTGACTGACGTGGTACCCTCTTCTGGTTATGTTTGAACAGTTTAGTTATTATGGGGAAGGGATAATGCGACAAAGACTGTGCTAAGATCATTTGTCAAGCCAGCTGCGCTGCATGGTGCTACTTATCATTTGGTCATTGATAACAGTATAAAAGTCCCAGTCCCAATGTCCCTAAAATGCACTAAAAATGACATAAATTTCACCCACACCTACGTTTACGTCTCTTCTATATAATACGGCACCGAGCGACAACCCGTTGTTACCAATAACACCGTAGAGACAAATGAGCCCCCCCCCCCCACCCTCCCTTCAATAAATAAAGCTAGTTTCTGCGCGTCTTTTCATACTGCCACTGCTGCACTGGTCTGAGACAAATCGAAAGATCGTAATCGTTTCACACTTGTTGATCCATAGAAATCATATTTACTCTCGCTACCTACCGAAATTATGACAGTGGGTGTACCGCGTTCCGCACGCTAACAACCAGTTAGGCAGTAGCTAGGGTCGTCACACCAAACACACTATACTTGATTCAGAAGCTATTATATTGTACTCTGGGTTTGGGTTGCAGTTTTTGTGCTGCGAAATTTTTAACTTAAAGTTAATGTAAAATTTATTTCGCAACTTAAAGCCAACTTTTCAGTTATTTTACACATTTTATGCCGTGATATTTTTCTTCAACTTTAACTTCACACTTCTCTCTCTTTTACACTTCTCTCTCTTTAATCTGTTGGGTATATATTCTTGATTTACAATTCCCCTTTTTAAAGTCTTTTAAATTTCCTTACGTTCAAATATTAACGTTAGTCGGCAGTTGTATTAAGTAATACTCACTTTTTCAAATTTCTTTAGAATATTTCATATGCTACGCTGTACGCATATTGTTATCCGTTTCACTATCTGTTCCTTTTTTTGAGGAAAAAAATACTGTTGATTTGTTGAAGTCTTAAGCTTCCTCTTTTAAAATAATGTGATTGCCACATTTCATACTCTAGTGCATAGCCGAGGGTTACCTTCCTCCTATTTGCGATGAATAAGAACAATTCTGAAGGGTTTTTATCCGTCGTTTTCTTTTGAAAAACATTGAATGTAGATATAAAAACTATTGATAAGTTACATACGAAAATACAGTATTTGGGTATAAAGATCGCGATATCTTCTTTGATCTTAGTCTAGCTCCTATACGATTACTGCGGATGATCTAGTAATCCTAACGTATAGGAACTAGACTACTTTGACCTGTGAAGTACATCAAATTTATCTGTGGATATTTCGAGTTCATATGCTGTGTTTGATGATACTAACTGGATATGAGACACATCACTCAAAGTCTCGTTTCAAAGTTAGACAAAAGATTAGTCACATTACACAATGCAGTGTACCTGATTCGAGACAAGGGGGGCCGACTTGGAAACCATGATAGTAAGTTTCACTACAGGTTAACTTATTTCAATTTCCAACCACTAGGATTCAGGAAAATAGTGGTCTTAGTTTCAACACATATAAGTCGATCATCAGACGATTTTCTTCCTGCTCTGAAAACAAAAAATCAAAGTCGACAGCTGCCAACCGTCTAGTCGGTTCAGGGGCAAAAACTTTTCGGGCACAATGCCAGAAACATTGACTGTGGTCGGACCTTTATCCTGTTTTAAACTTGGTGTGTAACAACGCCCCCTGCAGGGTAACCATGACATAGCGACAATTCTACAAACTCGATTTCGACGATTTTAAACGTAGGAGAAGAGTTATTCGACAATTCTTGATCATAGTAAGAAACAGATAGAAAACATATCTTACCCTGAGTATCTGGTTACACTACAAGTCTGTTATTACAACATGCATTATGCAATAGACGATGATTACTGTACAAAACAACAAAAATAGCAACAATGTTTTCTCAGCGACTTAAATCTAGAGAAAACACTGCCGTGACTGCTACCAGTATTAGAAATCAGTTTGCTTGCGCAATACAAATGTAAAAGACTGCAGCTGGCGTTCTCAAAAACGTCACCTTGCATGCGCGTGACAGTTCAGTTGTCTGCGATAAATATCATTGGACTCCCTCCAATACTGGACATGCGCGTTTTTGGAGAGCGCCACAAGCCCGTTAAAGAACAACTCACTATAAACAGTCAATATGTCAGGGTATAGATATTCAACTGCACAGTTAATCGTTCAATAACAAGTGTATATAAACTTCTTTAACAATAAACAGTTCATAAATTAAACCATTAATGGGAAAAGGGGCGTGTTTTTTCTAATTAATTATGATCCATAAATCACAAAGAGGTTGATAAAAGTCCAATTTTCGTGTGTACCCACTCCATAAAACAATGTTTGATAAAAAATTTAGCCATCGCCCCACTGAGGGCAACAAACACTTAACATCAATCAACTGATATGACCAACACATTGCAATGTTTGGTATTTGTATCGAACGATGAGTTTGTTTGTCTTTCGAGATATCTTTGGAATTGTGGCCAAAAAACTCACTTTGAAATTCTCTCGAAGTATATGTCATCTGTCGTAAAATTGGCAACTTCAAAGTTAAGCCTGTTACAACCCTTCTCGTAGAATTGTTGCAACTTGGGGAATGGGACGATAAAAAACTTTAAGTTTGAAGAAATGTACTAACCACTCATTGAGTACAAAAAAAAACCCAGTTTGAACAAACATAACTTAACTGTATCCTATCGCATCTTTGTTTTGTTTTGGTGATTGTTTCTGTCTTTCTGCTATTGCGGCTTTTCCGATGGTGTACCAATCCTGAGTTTTACTGTGATTTATTTCAGTTCATCAACGGCCAAGGTTGTAGCCTAGCTAAGTAAAGACAACCAAAATAAAATACTTTGGAATAAACCTTCGCAATTTCTCGCGTGTGTGTTTTTGACATCGCTAAAAATCGGAGACAGTTTATAAGAAAAAATGTTGGTTTTACCTTTGTTGGAATGGGTCGGGTAAACTTTAATACATAAGATAGAATAACTGTCACGGTTATCAGATTTTAACACTAATGAGTCTTGATGAGATCAATAGTTCATTGGATGATGACCTTGTTAACCCGTTTATTTCACCGACAGAAAAGGCCACAGACTACTGGACACACCTTATTGGCAAGAACACTCTTTACTGTTCTACCTAAGAATTATGAGAATATAGTTGTTTGGTGGTACAAATTTGTTTAGTAGTAGTGGTGTGGTTACAGTTTTTTTTGGAATGAATCAGTGGCATTTTAACTTTGTTTTTTTTTCTTCTTCTCAGATCTCCGACGTCAATGCATGCCAGTGGCCTGAACTACCGACTGACGTTTGGACCACTTTTCGCCAAATGGAAAACCTTAATGCATATCGCGTCTTTATATGATTCACATTGTGGTATAATTAAAGAATATTTATGTTACTTTCAACTACATGACTCGGAAATAAAGATGTCATAGAGAGAGAGAGAGAGAGAGAGAGAGAGAGAGAGAGAGAGAGAGAGAGAGAGAGAGAGAGAGAGAGAGAGAGAGAGAGAGAGAGAGAGAGAGAGAGAGAAAGAGAAAGAGAGAGAGAAATTAAGAGATCATTTTAGCGGTTCCGTGCACTGTGTGGATCATCCACACAGTGTAGAACCAGAAAACTTGACGTCCACATGTTGATAATCATTTGGAAAGTAAACAATTGAACAACAGTGGAGACATCAGCTACCCCAAAGACCACCATCATCACGACAATGTGTATTTTTTTGTAGCTTCAACATGTCCGCCATGTTTTTCGACCACAGCAGGTGTGTATTTCAAAAGTCTAGACTAATTGCTGGTTAACTCGATGAGTCAAATGTCTGGGCTGTCTGTACATGTACAACTCTAGGCTTTTATAAGAGTGTAGATTTTATACATGTATTTATTCCTGTCATATCCGCGCTCCATCAATATTAGGTCCCCTTGGTTGTCCTTTACCAAGCGGCTCAGTTTCGCAGACAGTATTATGCTGGTAAATTACTTTAAACCTTCAAGGAAAAAATGAATTTAAACTCTTTAAATCTTGTCGCTTTTGTGCCTTTTGATGAAAATTCTGCACAATACCCAATACTAAATTATGGATTATCGGGTTATCTTTAAATGATTTAGATTTGAAATTATTTTGAGATGTGCAAAAACGTGATAAGCTAACAAGAAATTGGGGGGGGGGGGGCAGTAAATTTATGGGACAAAGTGTTTTACAGATCATAAATATCATACCTCGGCTGACTAATACAAAACATACCGAAATAATATTGTCATTTCAATGGTAATATTATGATAAATCATACATTCTGAGAAATGTAAATAATTATTTTATGACAATGTTTATATCGTTAGACTGTTGATGACTGATATTGTTGAACAGTACACAAACAAAGCCGAGACGGCAAACCACGAAGTATATAGGGTAAGGCGCCTTGAGAGAAATATGATAAACCGACCATATGATTTATGAATATACTGGACAAAAGTTCTACGCGAAAACTTCCATGGTTTCTTGTGGTCGCATTAGACAGTCAAATGACTGTAGATTTGTCATTTTTATCTAAAAGAAAAGCCCAGACTCTATATTAGCGAGTAATTGGATACTGATTTCGGTTTTCTGAACACATTAGGTAGATATTTGTTGTGTTAAGTCATTGTAGTTGTTGTGGTTATTGCTGTTGTTGTTGTTGTTGTTGTTGTTGTTGTTGTTGTTGTTGTTACTGTAATATTACATCCAAATAGAAATGTAAATAAGATGTATTGTTAAACCTCTGTAAAGATATATTTTCGTTACAATAAATGCAAATTCACATGCTCTTTAATTTGAAGTATTTTTTTTTTAATTTCAAAAATACTACCAAATTAGAGAGACTTTAGAGTTTCAATTAGACGGCACAATGGTTGTTTTACATCTCACTCAACACTTGTTACAAACTTCATAAAAATATAAAGAGTGGTCATAGCATAGGGACATAAAATCATACATTTTATCTTCACTGTGAACACAAACACTAGTGTCCCATCTGAATGTTAACCGCTTGTAATGTTTATTTATGTCCACAGTGAGATAAACTGTAACAGTTTATGTGTGGGCTATCATTGTCTGTCTGTCTGTTTGTTTGTTTGTTTGTTTGTTTGTTTGTTTGTTGTTGTTGTTGTTGTTGTTGTTGTTGTTGTTGTTTGTACATTGTGAGACGTAAAACACCATTTTGAAATTTAAAGTATGTGCTCTCTCTAGTTTGGTGGTAAAGTATCAATTTCTCTGCCCTGTCGAAAGAAAAGATTTGTGGTGACACAAATGACAATATTGCTGTTGACATAATCTAGGTCTGGCGACACTTGAACATGGTACGACGTCGAACATAACTAAAACCCATTTCAGTTTACAACTTGGGCAATTTCGGCCATGGGACTTACACATATTAGAATCTCGATAATTTGCATATTCAACAACATTATAAACGTACCACCATGTCTACATGTATGCAAATCTCGCTTCTATTTATTGAATAGAATTTTGGGACCAGACTACTGTACTAACAAACATCAACCTAAACTTTGGACATCGGAGTGATTTGCATAATTTCTATAACACGGTCAGCGAGTTGTTGTTTTAACAATTTTCCGATCAGTGGTACCAAATTGTGCATACATCATTGTAAAATATCGTATTCAGAGTCGACATACGTACACTTGTTCACCAAGTCAGTACTACATATAACTGTGGAGTTTATATACACGTTTCAAATATGTTGCCTTGCCGGGTGATAGTGGGGTAAGAAAGCTATTACAAGTAGATTGACGCCCTACGCCCTATCTACATAATATTGCAATACTTAGTCGACTTTAGGCAGATTAAAGCGATAAAATATCACACACAACATCAACTAGGCTGTTCCGAAAATATGTCGAGTGCTGTTATTCGGTGGAAACATGAACAGGACTGACACAATTAATCATGCTATTATTAAGGTTTCTTACGAATCATATCGGCTCTCAAACTGTAGTGCTAAAGTTGTAATTACGAATAAAGAACTGGACTCGGCGATCGACCCATACAACTGTTTTCTTTGGTACATTAACAATAAAGTTGTTGTGAAGATTTCTGATTCTAAAGTATGGCATATAACAATGCTTGATTTTATTGAACGGTGTGTCATCTTTTTGCCGTTTTCTTTTCTGACAAGGAAATGGTTAAACTCAGTGAAAGGGCCACTGGCGAACATTTTCAGTCATTTCTCAAAAATTATATCCAATGTGGTGACACTTTTCGATCTGTTCTCTGTGAACTTTGTTCCAAAATACCCCTAGAACATATTTCATTCTAAGATGGGGATGTGTTTTTTACAGGTTCTCTCGTCTTATACCCAATTCATCCCTTCCCAATCCTTCCAAATGTCGTTAAAAAACAGTCCTTTTTACGACAACCATAAGAAGCGTAGTACACGCTAGCCTCGCGACGACAACAGAAAATAATACTCCCGAAAATGACCACTGTATGAAGAATGGTTATCACAGTTTCTCAAAAAACGATTTCTTCTCTTTAAGTTATGCAGACAAGAATGGACACGGTTTGGTACATAATGGTTTTTGTGAAGGGTACAATCCTAACTAGATTGATAATCAATATCCTGTCAATACGAGTATCAAAAAAATGAGCAGAGTCGGTAGCACAGGGACTCAAAAATCCCAACCAAATGTGTGTGTGTGTGTGTGTGTGTGTGTGTGTGTGTGTGTGTGTGTGTGTGTGTGGTATAATTCATGACCATTCAGATTTAAGAGGTCTGCCCAGACACCTCCAAACGACACGAAAGTTGTAAACAGTGTGTGAAAACAGTTTCAACTAGCAAAGTGACCTCAAGATTACTGCGATTTTCTTGTTTACTGAACTACTCAGGTTTTTTTATATTTTGTACTAGCAAGCTGCTATACGGACATACTTTAGTATGGAGAGCGTACCATGTACCAACAGCGTTTATGGTTTTTTAATTGTAAATTACAGCGCGGTTCAAGGGTTTGACGAGCGACTTCGTTGCCACTTAATAACTGGTTTTCTAGCCTTAAAAATGTTTGTATCTCCATACAGATTATGTCAGTCAGTAACTCCAGGTAAATTTACTTCTACTTGTGAACTTTAGTTTCGTTTGACAGATTACCGAGTACATATTTTTGATAAAGCAATCACTCTAGGTTCGGTGTGTGACACAAATTGGTCAATTGTGTTATGTTTCTATCTGTGGAAGTCAAGAGTCCGTGTCCCTTGATGTTTTAATGAAGGTATGTGTTCGTTCAGAATAGCACAGTAACTATTGTCTACCGTTGAAATGTGTGAGACATTCGTTAACTCGTGTGGTGGGATTTTGTTCGAAGATGACAGCAAAACCTTGATGAACTCCAAGTTTGAACATGCATGCAAATTGGATTTCAAAACATGGCGTCATGCTTATAAGCCTACATACAGTTAGTGTTATTTAAAAAAACATACACACGCAACGATCAGTTCGGTTCAAGCACACTACACAGCCATTAGCAGTTTCTACACACAAGAGTAGCAGCCTAATTTCGATAAATCTGTATTAACCACTCCACCATCATTATGTGCAAAGGTTGGTATTTTTAGCGCCCTGGGTTCGACACTGTGCCATTTTGCGATTATTTGCACGACTTGTGTCACAGAAGGTACGCCTTCAGCTCTCAACCGCTGCTATGCTTGTTATCTTTCTATAATAGGCACACAATTAAAAAACAGTGCTTAAACAACGCAGCAACCATCCGGATTTAGATCGTGCACAGAGATACATTTAGGCCAAGGCCATTTTAGGACAAATTTGCCGTGTTAGTACACGTAAAAACGAATTAAAATTATCCAAATTGTGGGAAACAGAAAACGTTTCGGGATATTTTGAAGGACTACATACACTGTACTTGTTTTAAACTTTGTCAATATTAAACGCATGTGACTTTTGGATTTGCGGATGATTTTCTGCATTGTAAAGGTCAGTCTGTTTCACAAACAGCGTATGGTGTTGTTTGCACCCGACTTTATATTTTAACACTCACTAAAACACAATTTTAACGACCATAATGTGTTTATGTGTATTACCTTATATTTCTTTACTCCGGTGTGTCATGTACCATTCAGTTCAATTAATAGATCACTTCCTTCCACGCTGTAGATATCCAGTCGTGTCGTTCCGACAACTACGGTAGCGCTACCAACATGCAATGCGCGGGGTAAACATACACGCACCTGTCTGTTTGGCCATCCAGCCGATCGACGCTCACCTCACCTATATGCGTGGCTAATTGATCTGTACATGTAAGCGAGCTGCGTGTATATATAAAAACAGTGATGTTAGCTTACCGGATGATATGTATTGCTAGCTAGGCGCTTACCACGAGCTTGTTTGGTAAGATTGCACATGTCATTACCAGCAGACCAGAGTGACGATTTTCCAATGCAAGACAAGTTCTTGAGAAACTTACAAATTTCATAAGTCTTACAAAGTCTTGAGTGATAAAAAGTTGCACAGATTCTAGTCTGACTTAGTCTTTAGATCACACGATAACGTCTGAGTTTACTAAAGTTTGTGATTATTAGCATCCACCCAAACTCATCGTGTCGAAAATGGGCGGTGAAGTTCCATCGAATATGGAATGCGATAAATAAAGTGTTACCGATTCGGTGATTGGACAACACTCAGGGTCCAGAGATTCCAGGGCCAACCACTTCAACGAAGAAAAATGCCCTGTGCGATTTGCTGTAAAAATGTATTCTTTTGTTTCGAAGAGATTAAAACACTGAAACAATGAAAACATATACATGGTGACAGTTTGTTAGCCTTTGGAGCACAGATGCTTTATTTCTTTCAAGTTATCTGGAAATGCTGTTCCCACTCGAAGTCACTGTCAATACTTTTCAACTTCGATACACGGAGAAAAAAACCGACAGTTCCCTGAGTTGGAATGATCGCAAAAAAACCCCCACAAAAAACAACAACAACAAAAACACCCACCTATTGTGACCAGAGCGTGTAAACAGCCATGCAATATTGTTTTGCACGATATAGTTTTTAACTATACCCTACACCGCTCCAAATCATAACTTAGTGAACTTCCAACAAAGTTTACAATGCATGATGTTGGTTTCATAAATGACCATGCAATGTTTGGGACAAAACCAATATTCACGTGTATGGTTTCAGACACAATATCACGCTATGTTACGGTTTCAGACGAATTAATACAATCGTCATGTTTGCTTCAGACAAAATAACATAACACAATCTGTGTGTTGCTTTCAGACAGAATAACATGATAATCGTCATGTTGTTTTCAGACAAAATAACACAATTGCTATGTTGGATTCAGACGAAATAACATTAGTTATGTTGGTTTCAGACAAAATAACACAATCGCCATGTTGGTTTCAGACAAAGTAGCATATTCGTTATGTTGTATTCAGACAAAATAACAATCGTTATGTTGTATTCAGACAAAATAACAATCGTTATGTTGGTTTCAGACAAAATAACACAATCGCCATGTTGGTTTCAGACAAAATAACATAATCGTTATGTTGGTTTCAGACAAAATAACATAATCGTTATGTTGGTTTCAGACAAAATAACAAAACAGTCATGTTCGTTTCAGACAAAATAATACAGTCGTTATGTTGATTTCCGACAAAATAACGCAATTATTGTTGTGTTTAATTCATACAAATCAGCACAGATCACTGTATATGGCTTCGGATAAAATAACATAATCGACCTGTTGGTTTCAGACAAAATAACACAGTCGTCATGTTGGTTACAAACAAAATATGAGTTCATATACATAGTTATCAACATACTCGGTGTGTTTGTTCAATGCAAATAAATATCTAATAATACATGTATCACGTTTGTGTGATTCTTCGATTGATTGATTGATTGATTGATTGATTGATTGATTGATTGATTGATTTATTGTCTGTCTGTCTGTCTGTCTGTCTGTCTGTCTGTCTGTCTGTCTGTCTGTCTTTGTTTGTTTGTTTGTTTGTTTGTTTGTTTGTTTGTTTGTTTGTTTGTTTCAGACAAAATAACATTATGTTCATGTTGGTTTCAGGTCTAGACATTGACATTACTGTACCATGGTTATGATTAGATAGAATACTGTATTAGTGATCAAAATATCCCTCTAGAATATTCTGTTTTTGAAACAAATTAAAATGATAAATGAGTTCAGAGTTCGAGGGGTTTCACACTGATGAGACAATTGTGTGACAAAATTCTTAATGTTCCGTGTTTGTCATCAGCTAAATATGTGTTCGGTACTGTCCAATAAATTAATCTAGTAGGTATCCAAGATTGAGAAGAAGAAGAAAAGTTGTCCCGAATTTATTTCGCGATCAGTACTTCATTCCTAGAAATGCATTCTTATGGCTAGATTTTCACAAATTAAACATATTAAAAGAAACTTTACTCAGCTACCACTATGTTATAATTGCGAATTGTACAAAACGGTAAATGTCAGCTGCTTCGTTTTATGTACACAACAAGCGTTCGAAACTCAAAGACGAAATAGGCTAGGAAATGCCCAATTTGAATGTTCTGTTGGTGCACTCAATATGAATGGGTTTTGATAATCTACATTTTATTATTTTTGCTTCATAATGATGTAGAACAATTTTGTCAGTGAGTCTGGATTATTTTTTTCACGGCTGTACAAGGTTTTGTGAATACATTTTTGTCATTTGCGAATCGTACTTTTGTCACTGAGGAGTTTTTGAAAACCCGTTTCATCGGTTTAAATACCAATTATTTTTTGTTGGAGATAGAATCTTTTTTTTTTTAAAAATAAATTTTGAAAGGCATATGGACTATTTTCTGGGAAACCAAGGAAAACTATTTACACATGTTATGACCTCATCAGAGATATTGAATTTCTCTGAATAGTTATAATAGAAAGATTTACAGGTTAAATCTCACTATAATGACTGACTACCCAAGTGTGTGATTACTTGATGTTAAAAATATTATATTCTAAGCACGTGTTTCATTTGATCATTTTTATCTGAAATTTGCAACTATTTCTATTTTTTAAATTCTCAATCGTACTTTTGGTTTACATTATTCAAATGTAATTGCTATGCTTTAAATAGTAAGACATATTGCTTATCTCAGAAGTTTTAAAATAAGGAACATCCAAGCATACAAATCAGATAGTATTGTGGGTACAATATTGTAGCGCATTCCCAGACCCTCACTAATGATGATGCTATACATTCTGTCCACATATAAATTGGCAATTTTCAGCGTAATTTAATTAATAGCAGTCATCGAATCAACAAACATCTTTGTTTTTGACTCGGGTGTTACTTGGGTGTACCGAGCAGAACGCGTTGGTCAGCTGTGACCACCTCTCAAATTTAAAGCCTGCGATCAGAAGATACCTAAGTAAACCTAAGTAAAAGGTTGAGATGTTCACCTGAATGACAAATCATTCAACGAGTGCACATAGTAATCGTGTCATTTTTGTTAAGGTTGGGAGTACCTTGTCTTGTCACGTGTAAACAAGAAACCTGATATGCCTGTCCTACTGGCATTTATTAGCGTGTATGTAAGATCAAACACTGCAAAGAATTCAAGCTGGTACTCGAAGCCCACAATCAATAACTGCCACACGTTCAACTCTTTGTTTTATTGACTAATATACAACTATGTAAGTGTAATTGTAGAGTTGAAAGTACTGTTCCAAGTTGTACAATCAATTTAGAAGAAGGGTTAGAAAGTTCACGTGTATGTACTCAGACATACCTACGGTATGGTGAACTAAACAGACACAAGCATATCGATATAGATAAAGGTATCGACCCACTCCTCGCCTTTTACAACTTGCTGGTGTCAGAAATCACAAATTACAGCCCCTGAAACAATAAATAACGATAGACAGAGTGAAAAATGTGTGGACGGGTGATAAACTCTTGATCGCCATATCTTTTATCGGATGATAAACCTTGCATTGCGGCCCCAGCCCCTTCGAATCAGTACGTGCACGTCCTAACTTATCGATGCTCACAATAATTATAGATGTATGATTTTTTTTTTTTAAATTTGCCGTTGTCTGCCTTTATTTTGACACTGTTTTACGATCGAGTACAAACGGCTACACATTTTTCTTGATTTTGGGTGTCAACATAATTGACTGTACGTCACGAGTAAGTGTTAAATTTGACGTATAAAGTACGGAGTACTTCAATTTGAAAGGTCCCTTGGTAGTTCGTTTGACCTGTGGATTGATGTGGTCGTGGGAGTACCATTGTGCTACAACTCAAAAATAAGAAGACTCATAAAAACCGGATCAGAACATTTCTCTGTGTTCTATATAGGAAGAATTACACAAGTATTGCTATAGTTACTAAAAAATATCCCTACGATTTATCCCTCATTTAACAGCTAGGCAAACCAGACAAAAGTCGCAAATGACGTAATTCTTGGGTACATCCAAATTTGTTGCATGTCCCTACAAATTTTCACAACCCTTACTACAAGAATTCTTTGTAGATATTTTAAAAAAAAAGGCTAATCCCTACGTGACACATATGCAATGATACACCTCAGAAACGCAAGGTGGTGTTATTGCATGATGTCTGCACTTATAGCACTATGCAATATTCAAGCTGTGTGTTTCGGGACTACCACATTAGAGAGAGTATAGAGTTTGAATTAGGCGGAAGGATGTTACTTACGTCTCACACAATATTTTTTTTGTTAGTAATTACAATAAAGAAAATGCTGACGCTGATAACATGAACACATCAAATTAGAAATTCTTCGCACTATGAACACGAATCAACATCTCACTGTCTGGTGGAACAAGAAGATTCAAACTCAAAACTGTGTATTTGCGATAAAATGTAACACAGTGAACAGCTGACACCTAAATATCACATTTTATCCAACTGTGAACACTGGTTTTTTGGGTTTTAATCTTCTTTTGTCTCGCCTGACAGTGGTGTTTATTTATTTGTGTTCACAGTAAGATAAAATATATCATTTCACGTGCATGCGCGCTATCATTGTTTGCATTTCGTTGTGTCATTGTAGCAAAATAGCTTGACTACATAATGTGAAATGTAAAAACACACACCAGTGAAACTCTAACTGAAACTCTATACTCTCTTTAGTTTGGTAGTAAAACCATAGTACACAAATTATTGATATATTTTTCAGGAATGTGAATTCGCAAATAAAGCTGTTCATGGTGAATCTCGATCCACACCGACAACTGAACCGGAAACTTATGAGAATTTTCAATCTGCAAACCCAACTATATTGTGTTTGGGGTTTTGCAACAAGTACATATAAATTATAAGTAAGTATATGTGGGCATTTTTCTTGAAAACGTGGTTGCGGAGTACATACCAACCTACATGATCAATGCAAAGCTCCAGTGGCTGTGACTAGAACGATCTTTTCAAGTAACATTTTTGACATGTCATGTTCCTGTACCCCCCATTGGCATTGATGTCTTTTGGATAGACAAGTTGTCAAACAACTATCAACATGCCACAAATTTGCGTGACCATGACTGTTTACATACACTGACATAAAGACCAGTGTACACTAGTGTCGTCAACTATATGTAACGAGTTAGGTTAGCTCATAAGGAGCTTTGAAGCTTTTTCCAGTAAAAATATGCTTTATTTTCCAACAAGTGACAGCTATAAATATCCATATACAACCTGTGAAGGAACAGACCAACGCCATCCAAGCACTGAACCCTAACAATATAATAGGTCCGCACCGGAAATCGTCGATCGAAGAACAATACAGACACATTCATATTTTACAAATCTTCAAACCTCTCAGTGCATGAATATGTAGCTTCATTATCTATTGATAATTCTGAGACAATTCTGGCAACATTGTAATTTACTTGCCACTGTACAACAGTTCCGGATTTGGGACACGCACACGTACATGATATGAACGCATTGCCCTTGCAAAGGTACACGTCACTACGCATGTATGTACCGTAGTAGACAAGTATACCCCTGTAGTGTTCGGGTCAGTGCTCGTGCCTCAAAGGACACGCCGAGGTCCGAGTTAGAAGGCGAACATATTACAGCTTGCTAATTTATCAACCAGGTCTTATTTGCGGGTAAGATATAGCGTTCTATAAAATCAATTCAACTTTTTTCTGTGAGGTGATCATTCGGTGCATTTGTGGCAACAAGTATAGCTTCAATTTACAGCTATTTTAATAGAACATGTAATAGTCTTCACCAATAGTTTACTACATTGCAATCTTGCTCATAAACTTGAAGTAGTCGGATGTAGCATTCGATTCAAGGGCAAGTTAATCCCACATTCAATAGCTTTGGTTATGTTTGTTGTACGACTAGGCAAAACAGATAGCGCTATCATAATTCTTAGCTACTGTTCTTGCTCGTAAATTCAAACTTGCCAGGATGTTTCCGAGATACACTTGACTTCCAAACTTTTTGGATATCGTCAAGTGGATGGTCGGTCGGTCGGTCGGTCCGTCCCTCCTTCCGCCCCTTCCTCCCTCCATTCATTCATCCATCCATCCATCCATCCATTCATTCATTCATCCGTCTTTCCTTCCATCCATCCATCCATAACCTACCTACCTACCAACCAACCTACCTACATCCCCACCTAACATCCTATACCTATGTTTACGATCGACCATTCTTCGTATCTGTCTGTCCATCTATTTCTATATATATCTGTCTTTTTATCTCATGTCAATCTGTCTGTTCTTAATCTTTTGTCCTAATGTCTTTATTCGCACCATTCGTCTTATCTTTCATTCCAAACAAAATACTTCAATCCCCATTTGTTGTCTTTCTCCCTCATTCCTGATCATATAGCCACGATTTCTTTTCTTTTTTTTCCTTTTTTTTGGGGGGGGGGGGTAGGGAGGGAGGGAGAAAGACATGTTATAAAGTTTACCTGTTACTGTTACACCAAGTTGATAAATGAAATAGAAGAACTTGAAACGAAATAACTGGTAGTAACTTTGAAATGTGAAATGTACTTACCGTTGACAAGTCTATAAGACCAAGTCGATGGTGAGATAATCGTCCAGATAGACCGGCTCTGCAATATGTTCTACTTTTGATCAAGTACTGCATACCAAAGCCAGGTTTGTTGTATGTATGTATGTGTGTCAAAACAACAAATCATGAGAACGGAACTCCTATTGTCGTACCCTGATAACACTATTTGTTCAGAGTACCAATACTACTAATGCTATATGCAAATTCAGAGTAAATTACAATTTCTCGTGCAGTTTCCAAGCGTTAAAGACAATCGATGAGAACGCGATATCGTATGATTGCTGTAAATTAGATGTTGTCTGTATAATACTGGGTCAGATAATGCGAAACTAACGTATGTAGACTAATTCTCTGTCATTTTTTATTCGCAGAATTGCTTAATTTTATTACATACTAAGAACTACCACCGAATAAGGATAGAGGTACAGCGGGTACAAACTTTTTGAGGACGAAAGAAGTCACTTTGCCCTAAAAATGCATGGAATTGTCACATGATGTCTAACAACCCACGCCACTGGATGATTTGGGCCAACGTTGTCGGGTTATACCTGACTGTCTACTTCGCCACATTCAAAGTTGACAGCGAATTATGGAGACTTTAATTATTACCCCTAGTTGACCCAAGTCACATTTTTTGCTGTAATTTATTTTTAACGATCATTAACAATCGATTTGCCTTCGTCCTTTTGACCTATCAGCTGAGTGTGTGTGGGCATAGAAAAACAATAATCTTTACATTGGAATGATACAAGTCCGAAGTGTCAAAGATAACGATCTTGAAGTCTAAAACATGCCATTGCTGGATTTAGAACTTAACAGGTTTAATCTTGATATTCGACGTCTACATTTGTTAATGTCACATAGATTCAAACATTTAGACTGGAATGTTTTGCCAAGTTTCCAGCTCGTTTGTATTTGATATAGATACCACAGAATTAAAATATTTAGACTAGATTTGTTTTGCCAAGTTTCCTTCTTTCAGAACTTTCATGCTCGTATACTTTTCCTTGTTTGAGTCACGTGTGAAGTAAGAGAATGTCACTTTTTTTCCTAGTACCATTAGAAAGTGGGAATATTAAGATTACAAGAACTAAAGGGATGGTGACGTCAGAAATTTTAGTTGTGTGGTTGGAGGTGTGTAAATGTGTGTGTGTTGGGTGGGGGGGGGGGTGAGGAAGATTAGGGTTTTCGAATCCCTCTTTAGAATATCAAGTTGACCATCTTTCCGTATAATCTATTTTGACTATTAAACAAATCACCATACTTGTTATGAATTAGCACATACAAATTACAATCAAACCCCCATTGAAATATGCGTACACACACACACACACACACACACACACACACACACACACACACACACATACACCCCCATACACTATTTTGCCCACTTTTACGAATGCATTATTTGACAAAACCAACCCAGATGACAAAATACAGTGACATATCGGTACAATGCTAAGTTTATAAAAATATGATAAAACGACAAAGTTTAAATCTATATGAAATAATGTCTATAAATACGCAGTAGTGTGACAGCGGTAGATATATAGCATTTGGACCAAAGCCCGGAGACCAACCACCTGTTGCATCATGTCCAAGATTGTTTTTACTTAAAATGATAACACTTGAAATGTCTAAAAGCAAAACACACTTCACCGAGTATGCAGAGTTCGACAAGGTGGACCAAGATAATGGACGAAAATAACAGATGTGACACGGGATGTCAACAACAGTGTAGAGAAAATCAATATCAATCGATCATACGTCATGTTTGAACAAGTCAGTATCAAATACATCGTTATACGCTTAGACATGTATGCAGTCACGGGTACTATCACTGAAACACATGAAGAGGCATATTGAGAGGTACTTAGGAGACATTTCACAACCAAACAAACACACATATCGCGTAATATATACCTTTTGAATAGCGATATGTGTGTTTGTTTGTTAAATGTCTCCTAAGTAACTATATAGATATAGATTAGGTAGACAGTAAACAAACGAGCATGCATAAATATGCGTGTACAAATAAATAGACATACATACATACATACATACATACATACATACATACATACATACATACATACATACATACATACATACACTCACATACACACACACACACACACACACACACACACACGTGCATACGATTATATTATAATTAACTGCAAACACTATTGTTGTTATTAGTTACAAAATTAATGTAAGTGTTGGATTATAACTTTGTGACCTTGGATGTTCAACTCTGACATAGAATTCAAATATGGAATTATTTTTCAATACATCGGATCCTGGTGAGAAGAAGTAAAAGTATAATAAAAAATCAACATAATTGTGTTCAGCCATAGACACTGTCAGCTCACAGTCAGTCCTCCATGCACGCCTAAAAGGCTGTTGCTAGCAATCAGACTCGGCGTATATGCTGGCGGAATCGCTTGCTTTTCAATTTGAAATGTAAGTTAGCAGTAAACCTTATATTGCATATTGAAACAAAGAGTCCATTTACCTTGCAGTTCTTAAACTTGCTCGAATGTACTATCAACTTATATCGAACCCCCCCCCCCTCCTTCCCCCTCATCTATGGTTCTTGTGATGTAACATTATCACTGGTTAATGGAAACGTTTACAACCACAATCATAATACGTGCACACATGTGATCATCATTTTGATGGGGGTATCATTGGTATCATACAATCATAAGTAGTACAGAATATGAAGATACTATGGCAACTGTTTTTTAGAGCATTTTACCTGTTCAAAATGAGTAAAATCGTGAAGCATTAGCTGTCTAAAACAATGTAGTACAGGTGACCATGTCACACTTTGCATAATTACGTACAGCGTTCACACATTCACCTCCACTTATATTGTACATACATTTTATCGCGTTATATACAAAATTGAAAGATTTATCGAATATTAAAATTGTAGAGCTCGTTAAGAGATTACGGCGGCACGTTTAAAGAGGTGGCCTTGGGAAGCTTTCATTGAGTTATAAACATGATAAGAAAGTCATTACAGCTGCTATGGTGCAAAATGAGAACATAATTGCTTTTCATTGATAACAAGACACTTTCGGTGAGAAAAGTCTCGGAAATTTATTAGTTAAATTGCATATACTACAAACTTCGCACCACCTAGAGAACCAATATTGCCATCACTTTAAAGTCAAGTACGTTAATTACTTGATTTGCAGCTGTTTTATAGAAATAATTGTCGTAAATAAGGAAATTATAAAGTAATAATGAGTTTTTCAGTGTTTTATCATATCATGATATATTGCCTGATATATTGTATATACTATTAGTTACTGTGTTTACATTCATCCACTTTATGAAGGTGTTAAGGCCAAAAATGAATTTCATTTTAGCGAGCAGCGGGGGGGGGGTTATTGAGTAAAAACGAGTTAAATATTCGAATTAATGTTGTATTCACGTAAAGTCAATTCTACACCCTTGAAGTAAACTATTTTTGTCAGAAAATTTTGCCACAGAGACTGTACTATGTGACACACAGTTTAACATGCTGCTGCTACTACTACTACTAGTAGTAGTACACCTTATCTTGTCATGTTGTTTCTTTGCTTTCCATATTACACACACATTGTCCGGTGTCCAATTCTAACGTAGTCCTTCCTGTGTCCAATTCTAACGTAGTCCTTTTCTGTAGAGAAAATCGAGGCTTCATAAAACACATTCACGATCCTCAATAACACAATTGAAGCAGGTAAACCTGAAACAGATTGCCGTTCTTGCTCGACAAAAATCTTATCAATACTGCTAGATTGCATTGTCTGGCTGGACAGAAATCCAACATTGCTTCATTTCATCACGATCATCTGAATGGACACAAATCATACTAATTATCATAATTTTTCTACATTTTATATTTTCTGGCTAGATAAAGAATATTACTGACACCGTTACAAATTACTATCCGACTCAAAATAATCTTACCAATATTAGGCCTAATAAAAAAATGTGTGGTTCCGGTTACGCTCAATTTTAGAATAAGTGGAGTAGGTAGATGTTTTTTATTATATATTTTTTCTGTGCGAGTGTCTAGGTCAGGTTTCCATTGTTTTCAAAATGGTCTCTGTGTTGTTCATTTCATCCTATCAGATGTACAGCCATTACAGATTGGAAGAACAGTTTTAGTGTGTCTTTTTAAGTTGAAGGCAGTGTCCGTATCCACTATTTCTCGTGAGACTTCACAATGTTTATCGATTTTATTATTTTTCTCTCGAATAATTAAAAAAGGTCGGTAGTGAAAAGCTAGGTTTGGTCGGGTAACCGGAACCAAACTATTATTTTTTGAAGCCTTACTGCAATCATAGACTGGTTCAACAATTTAAAAAAACAAAAACAATATTGCTTTATTTCATTATCTGGTTCAACTCAAATCTTATCAGCACATTGTGGTTGAACTATTTACAGTGTAACAAAGTATGTTTCCGACATCACAAACAACAGTCACACCCTAATCAGAACAAATCATTTACAATGTAACGATATGTCAAGATAGCGGTAGCAAGTGCAAAGAAATTGTAGCACTGTTAAGATTATAAGAGGAGTCAGACAATAAAAAATGTTGCAATTTTGTCGAGTCAGAGATGAAATGTAGCGATAGTATACTAGTAGTTGAGTTTGAGTCTGGCCAGACAATGAAATGTAGCAAAATTTTGTAGCAAAATGCAAAATATTTGTCAAGCAAGATGACGTTCTGTTAAGGGTTTTGTTACAGGTCTACTGGCTTTTTTTGTAACGTTAACGAAAACAGCGGGTGCAACTTCCACCGAGCTCACGGTTACAAAAATAACTTCAATTACCTCCAAATGTTTTGGTACCCGAAGATGTGAAAAATAGATAACACGGTGAGTGTTGACTTTAGTTTAAATCCAAACTTGGCAACAGACAGAAGTCGAAAAACCATGTTTTTAGTCAAACTACACATAGTGGGGATCATATGTGAATCGCACAGCTGGTGGATAGAAGCAGGATATCTAAAAGTGACTAAAATGTACCTGAATCATAGTATTTGGTAAATAGAAATTTCCTAGCGATTTTTTCCTCGTACCGAGTACTACTTCGTAATGTGGCAGCTTTGAGAAAGGAACAGATAAATACCATCTCCATGGAAATAAAGGCACGTGTACATCATCAGTCAATGCGCCCTTTCTTGGAGTTTTTTTTTTTTCGAACGGTGCGAGACATGCCAGAATTGACATTTTGGCAAATACACACAATATATACTGTAACATACGACAACATTTCACCAATAGCAAGCTACAACCTTTTTACTGCCACTGTTTATAGAAGCTTAATGTACAGTGCAACTCTGTAGCTGTACTTCGTAGCGGTTTTTACCATACTTTCTTGTATATATTTTCCAGTATTCATCGTAAGTGCAGCAAGTGCAACTACATGTTTGAAAACAAGCACTATCTGTATTACAATAACCACTTGCTGATGCCAATACACTGTTCTTGCTGTTTCTACCACCACCGCCGCCGCCGCCACCACCATCACCACCATGGATTGACAAAAATGTTACTAACAGTGCTACATTTTATATCGTCTGACTGACTCGACAAAATATTGCTAACCAAAAGGTCTTTGCCGAGCCTGACGATAAAATGTAACAGTGTTAGTTTCGGATCCCGTGATTTCATTGTTACAGTACTACTTCTGTTCGACATCTTGAATTCGAAAAGCCCAACTTTCCAGAACGAATATAGTCTCATTTAATGTGAATACTTCATCAAACGTAACCAGTATTTTTTAAACAAAGCGACATCATTCTATATATTCACGAGTTATCATATTTTTGTTTATTGTAATTTTAATCTTTTCTCATTTTGTACTCAAAGTTCAACAAAACAACTTTTTGTCCATCGCCATTTTGAATTCCACCCTGAAGATCACAATGGGAACGTTTTTAATTGTTTTCTTGGGTTACCCTCGGCAGTACGTTTTTGTATATTTTTACAATATTCTGTTGATAATTTTTGTTATTCTTCCTGTTTCTGTTACATGCGTTTTTGGTTTATTTGTATACAATTTAGTCTTAGTGGTATGTAACAGTTGACGTCCGGGATCAGTCGAGCACTGGTAGCAGTTGATTTGGTCCCTACCTACTAAAAAAAATATTGATTTGTTTTTATATTTACTTGTTTTGTGACGTGTGCATTACGCTTTTATTTATGACATCAACGTGTTGTTTCTGAAAATGTAACATTTATGATGGCAAAAAGTCGAGCGGTTGTTGATGAGATCACCTGTACTCTGTTCTGTGCTGGTTAAAAATAGTCGGTGGATCTTCACAAAAATATATCAGATTCTTGGCAGGTGCCACGTACTGTGAACTTTTAGACCCAGTTTACGTTTCATATATACTACGTACCCCATGGTACGATTCAAGAAAATAGATAAAACAGCAATAAAGGGATTATACCTTTACCAATATGGTTTTCATAATGAATAATGTGGGACTTAAAGATAAACCCCCACCGCTCCACGTTGTTTACACGACATGTATACAATTCACAGGCCAAATTATTGTCTTTGAATAGAGACTCAAAGGCCATAAAGCTGAGTTCATAAGTAATATGGTGGTGATGGTGGGTTTATAATATTTGCTGCATATTACCCACGGTAAAGAGTAGCTGTAGTACTTCAACAGCAGTAAACTATTTCTAATGCCTGCATCAACTTTCAACTTTTCACCCGAATATCTTAATCAAAGATTTATACAACTGTATTTACCCAGGTGAAAAATATCATAAACTCACTTTGTGCCACTTTAAAATCAATTTGCTATGTTTGCTGAAATGACAACTACACAGACGGTATCTTTTTAATCAATATATTCTTTAAATAGAACTCCTCTCTGCACAAAAAAGATTACAAATATGAAAACTATACAGAAATTAGTACAATCATACATACACAGTGTGCAATAAAGGTCTACAACTTTGCAATCAGAGAAGCAGTATTTACAATTTCAAGTCAAAGTATGCATGGCAAGAAAAAATATATATGTATCGTATATATTTACACAAGTTAAGATCAAAAGAATGGATGTTTAAAGTAGTATACACAGCAATAGTATGTGACTAATAGTTATCAAAACTCTCTCAACATTCATGGTGGGTGTTAAAACTGAAACTACAGCAGAAGTGTGTATGTAATATATAGTTTTCTAATTCCAATATTGCCAGTTTTGTTCATGTTGGTGATACCGCATAGACTTTAGGCTAAACTTTTGTGAGAAAAAGAAACTTTTGATACGATGAAATCTGTTTTTTTTTGTATGTACCTCAAGTGTTAGTTTCAACGTATTTACATCATGTTGCACTTGATTATCACCGAAGAACAGGTGTTGTTTCTTTAAAGTGGCCATATGGATGACTAATAGGTATTTTGGAACATATACTAAATCCAAGTTCAATTGCAAAATGCTAGTGTCTGAAAAAATTGTTTTTGTACATTAACAGAGAATGTGAAATAACATATACACAGCCTGTGTTTGTAACTCAATAAATTGCAAAATGCTACAAAGTGTATGAAAAATTTGTTGTACACATAACAAATATTTTGCACATTTTTCTTTTTAATATTTGGCAATTTATATTGGTATAAGTTGTTTCACATTCCTTTTTTCAAGGAGGAAAACATAGTAAAATTGTTTTATGAATAAAAACCTAATACACACTTGTCATCCATACAACCCCTTTAAGAACTAGTAGCTGTATAGTAACATCATTTTTTGTTAGTTTTTACTCATCCAAAAATAAACCATACTTTTTCCTGGAAACAGTTCAATCATTTAAATTCACTGATGTACTTTTTTGCGAATCAATAATGGTATTGTGTACACTGGCTAGATGTCCGTGTGTGAACATTCATGAATCAGACGCATACCTGATTATATAGTTTATCGACAAATTGTAAAAACTGTGGGTGTTAGGGGTTGATCATCAATCAATGATACAAACTGAGTAAATTGAAAGCATAAACCAAAATAAAAGAAAATAGTGATCCAGTTACAGTTCCTGGTCCTATATATTTGATACTTTGATATAAAAAGATTCATCATAGACATTTTAGTTTAGTGTTGGAAAGTATAAATATAGACACGAATAAAATTCCAATGTTAGTATCTTTAACTAAATAATCTGCAACTGAAGTTGGCACAATATAAATCTTGAATGGATTATAATTTTACTAAAAGCATACTTAACTTTGACACTTCCATGATACCTTTATTTTTGTGTATGTACTGTTTTGAGACTTTATTTACTTGTATGTGAAATAATCATACATCAATTTCAGATAGTACAAGATGAAGAATCAAGTTTATTAATTGTGTACCTTAGGATGAAATTTGCTAGCAGTACAACATTCTGGAACTTTTTTCTGTTGAAATATTTTGTATCGGCACATAAAGTCATATTTCCCTGATTTCTAATATTGTGCTTGATCAATACAAATAAATTAGTTTGAACTGTCATTTTTTAATTTAAGACAAGTCACAGTACATGGTTTATCCATAGTTCTTCTCTTGTCATAAAGTTAAAAATAACTGAAATGCACCAAAATCCTCAATATATAAATAGTTTTGAGGTGAATCCACACGCATGCACCACACTCATAGAGTTATACAGACAGTGTTATTTTATCAATTCTCCCCACTTCCTCCCTCACCCGGATTGTCAGGAGCCTCATCAGGCTGTGCAGTGTCCTCAGGTTGTGCTGCCCCTTCTTCAGGTTTATCCCCCTCGCCCTCAGGTTTATCACCGTTCTCTTCAGGTTTAGCTGCACTTTCCTCCTCAGATTTTGCTGCATCTTCATCTGCAGGCTTTTCACCTGTTGCAGCCTCATCTGGTTTTGGTGCTGCATCATCGTTGTCAGGTGGTTTCTCATCATCTGTTGCTGCTGCTGCTGCTGGGGGTGTCCTTGCTTTTGATCTCGGAGTGGTTCGTTTTGATGCTGGCGTCTCTCTATCTCGTTTAGATGCAACACTTGGTTTCCTGGATCTGCCAGGCGTTTCTCGTTTGGCACGGGATGCAGTCTTTGAATCTGGTGTCGGTTCTACAGGTGGTGGGGTGGCTGCTTTAGGGGGTGGCGATTTGCCTTGTTCTACATGGTCCACTCTCTTCTTAAGATGTTCATGTTGTGCTCTTAGGTCAGCCATGTTCTTGCGTGACTGCAAACAAACATTACACATACATTAGTATTTGAATTTATGGAACACCATCTATAAGGTGCTAAATATGAAGTACTCCAGAAATTCACGAGAGATGATAGATTTAACTTTACCATGCACCACAGTTTACAACATAACACAACACATGCATTTAGTACTTTGACATAACACCACCGGTAAGTACACAAACACAAAAAACACGACAAAAAACAGTCAACAATTATTATATAAAACCCAAGTTATATAACAACCTTGACAGTGCCCTGTATTCTAAAGAGGGAGAAATGTAAATGGATAAAAAACACTCATCATGCAAAATAAAAAAAATTAAGAAACATGGTCATCATGCAAGGAAATTGATTAAGAAATATACACTATATTATCAACCAATTAATTCCAGTGAAATATACGCATGCAGGATGAAGAAAAATTAACAATGATATACGATTATTATGAGGTAAAATTACTGAATGTTACACTCTGAGGTATATATTGCACTTGCAGTGGTTACACAGAGGTGGTATATATTCTTACTGTTTCCATGGTAACAGCATCCATCTCCATAGCAACTAGTCTTCATTCTGAGATGTGATCAAGTCTACTAGTTGAAGAGAGTGTGCAAGATGGACTTGATAGGTGTGTTAGTAGCGAAGGCAAATTAGTCATTGTGGAGTGTATCTTTGTTGGTGTCTTTTACCGAGTTCTGTGGTATGTTATTGTAAGTGATGCAATTGTTGTTTTTCCTCTTAGTGCAGTAGCTACTTCAACTTGTGTGTTTAGTCTCTAGTTATTTAGTCTGCTTGATGATTTCCCAGGAGTACTGATTGATTGAAAACCATTACTAGGTCTGAACTATATGCTGTGAGTTTGAACATCTGTTAGCTTTGATTTTACAGCAAAGTTTACAGAATGAAATTCTGTTGATCGATAAAAAACTACTATTTGGCAAGGTACCTGATAATGTATTGATTTTTGTATTGCTAAATCAAAGTTCATAATACCCTATTTCAAACGAGTTGTGAAGTTATTTGGTGATTTTGTTACTATTAGAAGTAGGAAACTCATAAAAATGTGAGTTGTGATTATTGAATTCCATAAATGTGCATCTTTTTTTTTTCATTTTTAAGTTGTTGTTCAATCATCATCATCATCTTAAGATTTCCCCTTGTCATCTTTATCTCCTTTGTCGCTCTTTTTATCTTCATCTCCTCCATCACTTTTCTCATCCTTGTCTCCTGCATCACTTTTCTTATCATCATTTTCTCCATCTTTATCCTCAGCATCACTTTTCTTATCATTATCATCATCATTTTCTCCATCCTTATCATCTTTATCCTCGGCATCACTCTTCTTATCTTCATCGTCATTTTTATCATCTTCATCCTCAGCATCACTTTTGTCATCTTTATCTTCAGTATCATCTTTCTCATCACCGCTCTCTCCATCCTCGTCATCTTCATCTTCATTTTCCGCCTCAGCAAAGATGTCCTCCATCTCTTTTATCTTCTCTTGCAGTTGTTCAATATCCTTCTGGAGATCTGCTCGGAGCTGGATTTTGAACAAAATTGGTTTCTCAAATTTTGATCTACAGCATTACAATCATAATATGCATGGCAACAAGTCTTTACACTGATAAAAACTGGACAAGCAAAAATTCATCATTCCATCACTGAATAAGAAAAGTTTGAGTTACCCACTGTTCTCCAAAACTTTGTTGAAATGAAAATGGATTTCTTGCCAATGTGTCTTCTGAGCAATGGAATACCATGAGTAGAATGTAACTTGCAGCTAGCTCTTGAAAATGATGCAGTCAATGCAATTGTGTTGCAGCACTCGGTATCTGTTCATGATTGTGATGCAGTCAGCATTCCAATGTGATGATCATTTCAGAGAAGGTAAGTGGACATGTTGCAATCTGTAAAACTGTGGTCATAGTGGTAATGTTGCAATAGAACTGGTGACAATGAAAATGTTGCAGTTTGTGTTGCAGTCTCCGATGTAGTATTCATGCGAATTCAAGTTCATATTCGTGCCAGCTGAGTTTGTGATGATAGTTCCCAAACAAGCATGCAGAGGGTGAGATGAGTACCTCTATTCAAGTAGATGTCACATATGTGTATAGAGACTCTGGTGAAATGTTCCAAACTTTTCAAGATTTAGGGCATTTACGTGAAGAGTAGATGTGCATGCTTATGTGTTTTAAGTGATACAGAGTGAAGTACAGGCTCTGATATGCACAAAAACACATGATCAGAAAGATCCATGAAACATCAGTGGTCTGTACATAGTTCCAGAATTCCTTAATATGCAAATCATGCCAATTTATTTCACAAATCACTGTCTAGTCAACTGCAAACAGTGAGCAAACATAGGATCAAGGAGTATAAACTGCAAAGTTATGAAAGTTTGGAATGCAGTGTGAGAGGTGAAAGTTCAAAGACCAAAGGTCACAGCATAGGTAACTATAATCATAATCATTCTTATAGACAAATTCATTTCATTCTCAATTATGAATACACAATGTACAAGTTTTTATATACATATTTGTTTTTTAAAAGTTTTAAAAATATTTCAGAATGTTTAGAAAGTGTAATGTTTTAATTTCCATTATTGTTGTCTGATTGTTGCTTGTCCTTGTCATCACTATTATCTTTATCTTTATCTTTATCATCTTTTTTATTATCATCATCATCTTTTTTGTTTCCCGACTTGCCCCCTGTAATGGAATCAACTTTCTCTTGAAGCTCCTCAAACAGGGTCTGCAGGTCTTCAATCTCTTCCTTGCGCTACAGTAATTGGAGGAGAGAAATAACATACAGAAATGGTGACATACATCAGCAATAGTGACACAGTAATCAAGCAGATACTGAAATACAAATGAACGAGAGAGAAAACAGAAAACAGAAAACAAAGAATGTGGCAAGACAATTATAGATGATGATACACACGACAAGATTTCAAAACATAACAGGTTTAAGCTGCAATAGCTGTACACTGGACAATATTTTGTAGTACTTGTATGCTCCAAGGGAGTTGAAGTATAGATATAGCTGCTGTGCCCCTGTATGTATGCTAGGGGTAATAATCCTAACTACAGTGTCACAAAGTTCTATATAACAAGTAACGTTATTATATTTATCATTACTCCAAAGACATCGCACCTTGCTCTTTTTGATGTACATTCTGATGTATTTCTCTGGTAATTGAGCCTTCAGTTTACTAAGATAGACACAAACTAAAACTATTGTTACAACATATTGATGCAACAGAGAGGCACTATTGAATGCATGTTGCTCTCAGTATAGTCTCAGTAAGGAGGTGTTGCAGGGTTTTATTGACAGAGTTCCATGAGATTGCAGTGTACTGTTTTGGGACTTCCAATGTTTACACTATCTTTATCACAGGGTGATTAGATATCGCACACCAGAGGAACTGCTATCACCCACTTGTGTAATCTACCTTATTGAAGAACAATAGCTTTAGTTTGCACCTATCTTAGTACACAGAAGGATGGATTACCACAGTTGTATGTTACAATGTACATAGGCAAATATAATTCATATACACACCCAATTATACTTTCTATCACATTTAGGCTCACCATAATGTGTTCAGTAACACAAATAAGTGTACCTGAAGACAATTCAATAAACTTCAAGACGTATAACGTCAAGACTATGTAGTAAAATTGTCCTCAAAAACTTCCCAGTTACAGTTATTGCAGCTTTTATATACAATGTAGACATAACACAATTGTACATGCACACACTGCTGATTAACAAGAGTTTCACACATTTTAAAGTATAAAGTCAGACAAATTTTGAAATCTGGAAGTCTTACATCTTCCAGTTGCTGGAATTAGAATGATGAATCAATTGTTATATTATCATTAACGATGAAACTTAAATGAAACAAAAAAGACATACTAGATCACTGCTATTTAATATTACTAACAATAACAATGATAGAAAAGAAGGAAAAAACTTTCAAAGTAACAATTGCTTGTCTGCATGTTCTAACTTTCTTTCCTGTTGAAAAACTCTATGCATAAAATGGAGTGTTTGTTTACCTCGTCTCACAAAAACTCAATTTGATAAATACTACCAAACTGGAGAGAGTATACAGTTTCAACTAGGACCTCATGATATTTTTATATCTCACACAATGTTTTCCTTGTTACAATTACAAAAACAAAATACAAACACTGATAGCGCACAAGCATGTAAAATGTTACATTTTATCTCACTTTGAACAAAAATAAATAGTTTTGTGTTTGAATCTTCCTTGTCTCTCAATTGACAATATTGATTTTTGTTCATAATGACATATAATGTATCATTTAGTATGCTTGCCCACTATCAGTGTCTGTATTTTGTTTATGTCATGTCTCACAAAAAACCTTGTGTGAGACATGAAAAATATCATGCTGTGTAACTGAAACTCTATAGTCACTCTACTTTGGTAGTACATGTGTACTCATTTTGTACCACACACATCGGTATTGAAATGTGCAAACATTAGAAATATGTATGAGAAACATAATGACGTAATTCTCTTGTACATCAACTCAAGGAATTTTTGGTAGCCCATTTATTTCACATATCTATTTTTGGATCAGAAAAGAATTTTCTTGAAATTAAAAAGAATATTTATAAGCAAATGAATTATGAAATGACAATGAATTAAATGACTGTACATATTTGGTGAATGGCTTTCATATGATTGTATGGCTATATCACACAAACAGACAGACAGACAGACAGACAGACAGACAGACAGACAGACAGACACACACACACACAATAATGATCAGAACTAATTTACATCTTGCCTCACAACCCATCACATAATACTTGAGACACACATTGGTTGATTAATGATAAAATCATCAAAACTGCAGCGATACACTCAAAAGACAACTATTACACCATACCCAAAAGACACACAATTGTAAAATGATAAGACAGTTTGCCTCACAAATCAACAAATGACATGTCACTCCTATTTTCCAGTAGTGAGACTTTACCTGTTTAGTTTCATTCTGTATCTTCATACCAAGATGTGATCTCACTGTCTGTACACTCTCATTGGCTTTAGTTATTTCTTCCGTCATCTACAACATAAAGTCAGGAGATATATTAAAAAACACAGCCTATCATTCTGGTTTAAACAAATAAATACTTTGGTCTTTCGAGATCGACATCAAACCACTTTGAGAGTTTATTGACTTCAAGTGTTCAACTTTATAAAGCCAGATATTACTATTTCACCATCCCCATCCCACCAATATAGGTCAAAACAAATTTAAGCACTGTTCAAGTTTCGAACACAAGCTTATATGAATAAATATAAACACAAATATTACGACGTACCATATAATAACCAAATTAATCAATTGCACATCCTAAAACACCAACATCAGATCGGTAAAACAAAGTAATAATACATTCTTGTACCACAATCAAGGGTTCTTATTACTTACAAGTAACGTTTCACTTGTTTAGGCCGACAGGCTTTGTCAAACTATCCATATGTTGGCTTTACCGCTAGGCAAAACAATACGTTGCGAATCTTTGGTCATGGTACAAGAACATATCATTACTAATCTATTCAACACATTTGAGCAAAAAAGTAAGACCCAGTGGAATGATACTGGGATATAAGATTTTAGAAAGCAGGGTGTGAGATAATTCTTACCTCTTCAATTTTGGTATTTGCCTGTAAACAAAAAAAATGAAAAGAAAATTGAGATGTTTACAATATTTCTTATGGACATGTAATTGGTACAACAACTTAAATGCTTGATTACTTGTTGCCACTTTTCCAAAACATAAATTGTAACATTTTCATCTTTGTTTAATATGCTCGCAATTCAAAAATTTAAGATGTGATACATTTGCCAATTTAGTATTTTTATACTTTACACATCTGATTACAAGTACTGACTCACTAGACTTGGCACAACTGCAACCACAATGGGCAAAAAGCTATCATGTTTCATAAATCATAAAACTTGGTTACGACAAGCAACAATCCATCTGTGTACCATGGGCACTATTCAATTTGCAATTTGAGTTTCTGGTCTTTTATATTGCTTTGGAAAAAATGAAATTAGTCAAAGTGGGGCTCATAATCAAGCAAAAATTATACCTTGGAATGGACTTCAAAAGTAGGAGCTAAGACTGCAATATGCACACATTGCCATACTCCAGTTTTTAGAAAAAAACAAAAGACGGTATAGTTTGGCCACTAGGAGTGCTAGTCAGAAGCACATTTTGAAAACCATTCTTTTGAAATACATGTAGTTCACTGCAGAGCATTCAATTTCTACACTAGTTCAATTGTTGCTTGCTTCTTTTTTAGTGATGTAAATTTGAAAAACTTTGTTAACTGTAACACGTACTGCCATGGGATCTGCATCTACGTGATATTTACCCTCAATTTTCTTTAATTATGTCCATGTACAAACTACAACCGAAAATGACTGTGAACTAGGTAACCAAAATCTGTTGCATTGATGTTTTTGATAGACTTCAGAAAATAAAACAACAACGTATACAGTTCATACCTTCCTGATGTCAGTTTCCATGTTGTCAATTCTATCCAGAGTTTCTTCGTCCACCTTACCACCTTTCTTACCAGCAGCTAGTTTCTCTTTCTGTGACACTGGTATAGCAGGTGCAGCTGCCACTCCACCTGTTTTCAACTTGTCTTCCATTTTGGCAATATCTTGTTTCAACTGTTTGTACTTTGTTTCCAAGTCTAGTTTTACCATCTGAACATCTCTGGACCTGGGATTCAACAAGGAAAAGATATTTTTCTCCATTTACTTACTATGTAATGCTATATGTGTATAATGCTTTTGAGAGAAGGAAACAACTTTTTGTTTCGATAAATATCGCCATAGACATGTTCTTTGTACTTTTCTTCTATGTTCACATATTGTATGTAAGTTTATAGAAGTTCTATTTGTTTAATTTGTTTTGAAAAAAAGTGACTTATAAGTCCAAAGGGGCTGGGCAGATGTATATCTGTATACATATATTTATTGTCAATTATTGTGAATCTGCATGTCACTATAATAAACTATTACTATACTATACTATACTATACTAAAAAAGATTACTTTGATAACAGTTTTTATAACTGTAACAATGTTTTCGTTTAACAGGTTAAGTAGGTGAAAGTAATCTGATATTTGCCCCAAAATTCTACCGATATTTCTGACTGGTCTTGCCATTTACGTTTGGGTATCATATTCCCAAATATTTTTCTTTGTTCTGCCAAAGCATATTATGAGTAACATAAGGGGCCTTGCCACTACGAGTTGAAGACAAATACTGACAAAACTCTTGTCATTTTGCAGCTCGATGAAGTAAAATATCAGAGTATAATTTAATCACAGCTGCACAAACTTGATTTAAGAAGAAAATAATGGCGATCCTGAATGATTTGACTTATATTTCAAGTGTCACAGAACCAGTGATGTAGACGCCTGCTGCCATGATATACAATAACCAGAAAATAAATCTAGGCTTGTATTTTCTGTTTGAACATGTACAACTTGGCTTATGCGTGGTATATTGAATGTCATTGTTAGTCTTTCTAACCTGTCTTTGCTCTCTTGTTCCATTAATCCCTTCATGTCTTCTTGTACTCTCTCATTAGTTCTGTTCATCTCAGACACCTGACAAGACATGACAAGATAAAGAGATGAGTGAAAACTCATGGAATGGAATCACTATTTGTCAAAATGCATCTAATAGTGAATACATACAATCAGTATGATAATACACTGTCACAATCTTCAAACTTTTCCAACTCATATCATGATAGTTTTTATACATCACACTTTTCTCGTCTTTGTTTGACAAACTTTACATTTGTACATTAACAAATAGTTTAAATTACGGAAACAATCGCTCACTTATTGGGGGCTGGTTAAATTCAGGACAGACTCTTATACCACAATCCTAATGATGGGTAAGTGCCAGTGTGGCATACTTAGGGTATGCATCAATGCTTGCATGTGGTGTTCTATGTGGCCATAATTTCACCTGTGCACCAAGTTCAAGTGCCGCTGTCCAGCCTTTGATTCTGTTATACTTTAATCCGAAATAATACACTTTTTGTAAGCTTGGAATACTTGTGTGTTTATTTGTGGAGTCATGATGGTTGCACGGTTTATAGAGTGGCCAGTTTGGAATCTGCAGGTTGCAGGTTCTAGCCCCATCACTGCCATTTGTTCTTAAAAGCTAAAGTCTTTGGGCAAGATTTAAACCACGGTTGTGCCCCAGTCAACCCAGCTGCATAACTGGGACATGCTAGACTAGTGGTTGCAATGTGAATGCTTTAATCCTATACACTTAAAGGCTGCAATGGATTGTATGCACTGCAGGGAGTTGAGGAAGTATAAAGGGCTATTGCGCTGCCATGGATACTTGCCAGGGATAATAATTGTTAGTGCCTGGAGCTTTCAGGAGGATAGGTGCATTATAAATACACTTTATCATTGTTTTTATTATTTACATACAGTTAACATTGAACTGCATTGCACGAGTGTTTACTGATGCAAGAAATCACAGGTACATATAAAATAAGTTACTCTACTACCAAGTACACACTTTAACAAGCCATTGAGAATGACATAGTCCCCGCTATGATTGGGTTTTAAGGAATTAGCACTACTCTGATCACGCAACAACACTTGTGAACCTACATCAAACAGACTTAGATATGTTGTGTCTGCTTGTCGGGCATGGAACATGCCTACAACAATAAAGGATTGGTCGGGTATGGGGGATCATATCAATATGAAAATGGATATGCAAATGTATGTCATAGAACACTGTCCTAATACCAACTCTGAATGAGATCTGTTCAAGCATGTCTGAGTTATGGCTTTGGACATGGAAAGTTCACAAACAAAATGGCTGCCAGGCAGCCATATTGGATCGTATCATGACGAAAATGGATATGAACATGTATGTCATAGAACACTGTCCTAATACCAACTTCGAATGAGATCTGTTCAAGCATGTCTGAGTTATGGCTTTGGACATGGAAAATTTGCAAACAAAATGGCTGCCAGGCAGCCATATTGGATTGTATCTCAATGAAAATGGATATGCACATGTATGTCATAGAACACTGTCCTAATACCAACTTTGAATGAGATCTGTTCAAGCATGTCTGAGTTATGGCTTTGGACATGGAAAATTTGCAAACAAAATGGCTGCCAGGCAGCCATATTGGATCGTATCACAATGAAAATGGATATGCACATGTATGTCATAGAACACTGTCCCAATACCAACTTTGAATGAGATCTGTTCAAGCATGTCTAAGTTATGGCTTTGGACATGAAAATTCACAAACAAAATGGCTGCCAGGCGGCCATATTGGATCGTATCATGACAACAATGAATATGTACATATATGCCATAGAACACTGTCCTAATACCAACTCTGAATGAGATCTGTGTGAGCATGTCTGAGTTATGGCTTTAGACAGGGAAAATTCGCAAACAAAATGGCTGCTAGGCGGCCATATTGGATCGTATCATAAAACAAATTGACGTGCATATGTATGCCATAGCATGTTGCCCCTGTACCAAGTTTGAAAAAAATTGGTACAGGCATCTCCAAGAAACGGCTGCGGACGCACGGACGCACGGACACACGGACGGACGGACGGACGGACAGACGGACAGACGGAACCCAATCCATAAGTCCCCGTTCCGGACTTCGTCCGCGGGGACTAATTAGTGGTGTACGGAATGTAGATATTACAAAAAAGACAGCCTACCTCTGGTCCTACATCGTCCATCCTTTCCTTCAAATCTTTCAAAATCTTGTCTGTACTGTCCCTCCAGTCAGCAATGTCTTCTATCACCTCAGCCTGTGATTCAGTCTGTCTCTTTAGGCCCTACAGAATAAAATACAGTAAAATAATTTCACAGCTTTGCTTTTGCTCCTATGTAAATCAAAGCTGGAAATGTTTGATAGAGAATCAAAATTCCCCTACACTTTCATTTAACTTTGTTCCCATGATGAGAACCAAAGATGTTCACAGGATATTGGCCAAACATAAAGTGCAACCATTGACTGCATTGTGCACTATTACATGGGTAGTGGAAGAGCTACATACAAATGAGAGCTTTACTATTTTATTGACATACATGTAAAGTGCAAATCTCAAAATTGTATGACTTGTACATAAAGAGTGGAAAACAAATATTTCAACTGCAAAGTTATGAATGATGCTCTGCTAGTCTTCACTACACACATGAAGAAAGACTAGAAACTATACCAGACACTAGGGAGAGGATACTATCTTATGCTATGTTTCTTGTTAGAGGGAGCTCTTCAATGAAATGGTGAAATAAAATTCTCCACCCACAAAGACATGGTGATTTTTCGTAACTGCTTTCAAAATATACTAATACATTCGAAAGATCCCCTTATTACAGAATAACATATTACACTCCATGATCAACATGGCCATAATTCCTTATCTTGTAATTTCCATGCATAGAGACCAGAGCAGGTGCAAGAGTTGCATGAAAAATGTGTCAAATATTAGCATGTCAAGCATTATTTCTGAATCACTTGTGTATACAAATACTTCAAATGACAGGTCTTTTTTAAAAGTAGATCAAAACTTTGCAGCCTTGTCGATGTCATGCCTGTGTACAAATAGCTGGACGAAAACATCTTAATACAGTATTTACAGAAATTGAAAGCAAAACAAGGAAAATGTACCTTTTTACTCTCCTTATGGTTGCAATAAAAATGGAATAAAATTGGAATCAATGAAACAGTAGAAACCAAACTTAGTGCAAAACACTTAGTAATACATTAAGTTAGTCTTATCTTCTTGGGTATTTTGATAGATCAAGTTGTACTTTTTTTCTAAAACATTCTCATCAAATTCATTTACATAATACAATTTGGCAAGCTTTGCTCTGAAAATTGATTTAATTTTTTGTGTAGATACTGGATTCATAAAATGCAGAAATATATCAACTTCAAGAATTGCAGTAGGTGCTTATTAAAGTTAATATCAGTTATAATCCAAATAAATTCACACCATAGCAAAATGATAAATGGTTAAATTAGTGGATTGCAGAGTTAGATAATACTAGACACTCTGACCATTGTGGGTAACCTATATACTATGCGTAACGACACCACAGTTGGGTTACTGAACGTGATTCCACAATAAAGTTCATTGACAGAAATCACCAAACTATTCGAGTGGTCCAATTAAGTAGTAGAGCGCCCCCAATGGTCAGAGTGTGATAACAAGTGTATGTTGATCATAACAAAGTGAGTGCTGCACACAGACTGGGTCACACCATGTTATCATTTGGGTAGTCAGTGATCGTTTCTTATAAGATGATGGTGGTGAGTGTGTGGGTATGGATTCAACAGTAAGTGCAAATGACAGCAAATATAAAATACATTGTATACACTTCTGCTATTAAGTGCATAATGTCAAGTGCACAAGTGCAGCTCCAACAGGTGAACACTAAAGGTGGCAAAGGTGAATATTTCATATTTCCTTGGAGCTCATGTTTGTCATTTTTTACTTCTGTAATTTCACTGAAATAATATATTAATTGAAATATGCCGATTTCAATCAACATTCATACCCATTTAATAAACACAAAATAACTGTCTTTATACTCTTCAACAAAGAACTTTTGAGCTCCAAGGAAACTGAAAATACTCCAGTTCATCTAATAATATTACAGTGCAGGTGCTACAAAATACATAAAAGTAAGTTTACCCTCTCTTGTTTGAGAGCCTCCAATGTCTGTTGGTTAGCATGAAATGGAAAATGATAACTTGTAAGTAAACTGAACAATGTGCTAATGCACACCTCTTCAGTGCTGTTCATTCCACACAAAGTGGAAAGGAAAACACATAATAAATATTGAAATATCAATATGCAAATAGCTAATCAATATGCAATATTTTCAGATGTAGAAGATGTATATGATTATCTGTGGCAAAGTTGTCACATGAAAATATCACATTCAAATTGGCAGGGCAACTGCTGAGAAAATCTAATGTATATAATGCTACAGGGAAGATATAGTTGCTGAAAAACAGAACACTGTCTGAAACTACATGTAAGTCATGAAAATTTGAATGAAACAGAAAACTTGCCAATCATTGACTTTGTGTGTATTTCAATTGGTGATTGGAAAGTATTTCTACCAATAAATTTATCATATGTTGTATCCTTGGCAAAGGTTTTTAAAAAAATTTATTTGGAAATTTCAAACAGTGAGATAATGTACATAAGAAATGTTATTCAAGTGAGGAATCTGACAATAGTTTGCTGGAAAGCAATCACTGAATCATACTACAAAACATCTCAAATATTGCACATTGTGAGGAAAACAATATTTTAGTCTTGCTCGGTGTAAAAAAACAACGATATTTTACAAACGATAGTCAAAAAGACCATACACAGACTGTAGAGTGTAGAGAGACATTTATGCCAATGATAATATCAAAGTACGGCCACTAATTCAACTATCAGATTATTATTCATCATAGAATTGATGGCTTTATATTAAGAGATATGAAGATATATGTAGTCAATGATATTGTGGACAACAACTCATATAATATTACAAATACTAAAATAAATAGTTTTGTTACACAACCAAGAGTTCTTAGCAACTTCTAATTAAAAGATTTACAAAGGTTATAACGCACAAGCAGCTCAAAGTTTTGATCATTCAACTTTCGATCTGTCTTGGTCGACGATCCTCAGCAGATTGAAAGTTCAATGCTAAAAACTTTGAACTGCTTGTGTGTTATATAACCTTTGTATTAAAATCATCTGATCTAACAAGCTGATGAACGTTTTGGGTCAACTTCTAATTACTTATGAGTAATGTTTCGCCTGTACAGGATGACAGCCTTTGTCAAATTGTTTGCTGGCTTTACAGCTAGGCCGTAACAAGAACCCTTGGCCATGTAACATGAAATATTTAGTACACTGTACTACGTTTTACCGATTTAGTGAACATATTTAATAAGTTAAGTATATTACAAATATAACTATTCATGAAGTGTCTTTGGAAGAATTAGGTTGATCAGTAGACATGTATGATATAAACAAAGTGGTTACATTATTTAAATGAAGATCTATTATGAGTGGTATTCTAAATGTAGAAATGTGGAAGACACTGTTTAAACTTTATAGTGATTATGTAAGTTAGTCTTTGTAATCACAGAGAGAAGGTGTTATTACAAGTTAGTAAAAGTGAAATAAGAGTAAATGTATTTGTATAGAAAGTAATCCCAAGTTTGTGGTTCCTCATACAAAAATCATATTTCAGCCATATGATGCCCCCAAATGTCAGCAATCTAACCATTACTATTAATCTTAACCGAGTGTATTACAACTATGTTAACAATTAGTATATAAACAAAGGTATGATATATATACCCGCATTGCCTGTAACAAAGATAACACATAACGGACACAGATGACAGAAGACAGGTCACAAGAACAGATGTCAGTCACACATGATTTTGATTAGGGGAAAAAAAGAGAGAAAAAAAGATAACATGCTGTAGTTAGTGTCACACACATTGAGACATAAGCCATTCTCTTGATAAGCAGTTTTAGGTATGATAACGGGTATCATAATACAGATAATAGAAAAATGTTATTCCAAAGCCCTGATACATGCTTGAAAGGTACAGCATTCACACTAATCGACTGCGTTACTGCCACGTGCAAAATTCACACACACAAAATTACGACAGTCCCTCTCAAAAAAAGTTACTAAAAATTGTATACAAGAAACATGTCAAATTAGTTACAGGTAAAAAAATATAAGTGAAAAAAAAATACATGCAAGAACACATTCCTTCTTTTTATATTCAACTTTGTATAGGTCAATGAACTTGTAATGATGTGAATGCAAGATTAAAGTATGAGTGTAAGCTTATGGTAACCAAGCAACATGATAAACAAACTCTGTGGGATCTCAAAGTACTTAGCAAATCCTCCTTTAAGTTAGTAGTTCTTCATTCATTATCACAACATTTAGTGTTTGTGTTTTAATGTCAAAATTATACTATTACCAGCTAAGTGTAAAATCTCATACTTGAAATAATCTTTAAAAAAAAACAAATTGTAGGAAACCAATGTTAAAGTGACACAGCTTACCTCTGACACCTTCTCCTCTACAATTTCTTCTTGTTTAGTAACTTTAGCATTGAGTGCCATAACCCTGGCATCAAGATCAGCTAAACCACGTAAACCAGTCTGGTTACGTTCATCAAGTACTTCCTTCAGTTTGTCTTGAGCCTGAAAATCACATGAAATTTACATGAGTTTTGTGTATAACTTGTACAAGTCTTTATTGGGAATAACTTTGTCCTTGGAGTAGTCTATACATAATAAAAATATACATACATAAAACTAATCTCATACTTATTATTTACATATTTTGATGCGAACTCAGGGGCAACTTCTGGATGAACTGAAAATTCTGTCATTAGCCATACACAGTCTCAGAGACTTGTTACATACCACTAATGATGCTTCACCAACTTGTTCATTGATACCACCTATTGCTTGTTGTAATGTAGAAATAGCAACACCGAGTTTTTCTTGAACATCTTCAATCTTGTCCTCTATTTGTTTGTCTTGCAATTGTCTGTTGGAGATAAAGCATAGAAACATGACATTTTAAAACTAGGGGGGGGGGGGGGGGGGGGGGTCAAAGAAACAGGTAACCAGTATATTTTTTCTCACTCAGCAAGTCTGCGTAGGCATGAAATTAGTTGGAAATTCAAATGTATTCAATTACAATTTGCAATATTTTGTTTAATCAACGACCATAGTTTTATTGAAAACGAGTATCATTTCCATTTCTTTGTGATTTGTGTACTCCTCTAAGACAGCAATACCTTCCATACAATATTTGGACTCATCCGTCGCTAGATAATTTTTATCATTTAATGGCAAGTAAAAATCCTCATCACCTACGACAACTTGCAATGTATATTTAAAAGGCATTTAGATTGAGAGAAAACCTTTCCTTTTCATAACTTATGTTTATTCTTGACACATTTTTGGTTGTACTTTTTCGTTCCATGTACGTATGAAATCGTTATACTTTTTGTCTTGCTTTAATAAATGCAAAGTTTTTCATTCAATTACTGCAGTGAAAAAGGATTTGAAGGGGTCACATCATCAGCTAGTTATACAGAAAAAGCTGTTAGCAACTTATTACCGTATTTTGAAGACCATTTAATCATCAATAACTTCCACGGTTTTTGAGTGTTTTCATCTCATTATGAAGGGAATGAATTTAATTGTCATTGTATTGTATTGAGGATCTGGCTGTATGTTTAGTTCAAATATGACAACTTGGATTTTAGATAACATAGCACTTTTGGAAAAGACGAAAGTCATCATGAAATGAATACCATATAAAAACTCTAACATACCTTGATTTGATTTCTGCTTTCATAACTTGTTCTAGCTGCTTCTTGGTTTCTGCTTGTTGTTTTTCTATTGTTTCAATAGCATCATTTGTTTTGTTGAGACCATCAACTTGTCTGTGTTTATCAATCTGCAAAAAATTAAAGTTCATAATTTTAATTTAGGAATGCAAAACATACCACCTATAAATAGTGCAGTGATTGTCACTATTAGATCAGGGAATATGATCACCACACAAAACAACATCAACAAAAAGGTAAAAGCATATACTTTGCCTTGGAATATTCTTTGACCTTTTTTCGGAAATGAAAGTATATACTATGAAAGGTACTTAGTCAGTACGATTAAAGGTACTTTTCCCCAAATAGTCAGTCCAAAGGCAAATATATCTAAGATTTTTAGAATAACTATTTTGACATCATTCAATCTGTTCTACTTGTTGGGCTGCTCTTAACTGGCATGACTGTGTATTGGTATCACCAGATGACAGTATTTAGGGAAGTAATAATAACCCGAGAATCACGTCATCTTGCTGGTGAAACTATCTCTTCCCTGTGCTGTTTTATTCCCTATCGGTACTTCTATAGATGAATGGTTCCTTCTTGTACCCAAACTAATCATACCACGTCTTTTCCCTGGACTGTTAATTCCCTTACAAACTTAAAGAGCACTGTTTTTTTTTTTACTTTATCTGTCCATACCAATCACGCTAGCATTATAAGTACACTGTACTTACCCTATGGCCTTCTCTAACTGTAAGTACTTCATCTTCTGTAAGTCTCTGTAAAGCATTCCATCTCTTCTCATTTTCTTCTCTCATAGCTTGTTCATGAGCTATTCTAGCAGCTTGTTCAGCATGTAAATACTGAGTGCAAAATGAAAAGTAGGCATAAAACTTAGTGAATGAACTTAAAGTGGTTAAGAATATACAGTCCACAATCCAAGGCCAATGAATATTCTTCAATGATAATGACTTTGTATCATTAAATTTGCAAAAACACTCAAATGTAAGTAACATACACAGATTGTACACTAGATCATGTGTAAATTAAATGATGAATAAAACACTACGTTGTTGTAGAATTTCAATGTCTTGTCTTTTTTTTTCATTCTCATTTAGCTAAATTGAAATTATTTTCAGTCAAAATGAAACATGAATTTGCATCTATATATTAACGAATGAAATTTCCACCCTACCTTTTCAATATTGGCAAATTTTTGTTGTGCTTCTTCACGAAGTCTGATTTCTTTGTGTAAAATTTTCTTACTGACTTCTTCAGCAATTTCAGCAATCTTTCCCTGCATTTTAAGCCTTTCATTGTCAGCTGCATGTTCCCTCTCTCTTTGTATAACATCCAATGCATGCATGGCTTCATCACGTTTACGACTTTGTTCATGCACTTGAGACTGCATGTCACTCATTCTGAAAACCAGACACATTTTCAAGCAATTTATAAAAATGATTTTTGTCCTGTGAGGAGCTGTTTATCTATTCTAATAACTAATAGCAGCCAATTTGATGTGGTTAAATTTCATGATTGCAGACCCTAGAGAATAGCTCTTATCCTTATAATCTATATTTTGAGAAGAGAGACCTCAATGTCCGAACTTCAAAATTCTTTTGTCTTTATATTTTACAATGCAAAAACTGGATATGGAAAAAATGTTTTTGGTGTACATTGTATCTCAGATTTTCAGTGTACATAATTATATGTATGAGTGTATGTGTATGTGCCTGTGTGTTTCCATGGATGATTTTGGTTATCAATACGTGGGGATGATCACACTTTGCGGTTATAAAATAGGAGTTGGTTGGACATTTACTCTGGTTATTAAAATATTGACTAAGAGGATCACAGAGGTATTAACTCTTTCTCAATATGTTGGGGTGAGGGGTGGATACTTACTTCATTGATATTTGACTTTCATTCTGTCTTCTTTCTGATTCTTCTTGCTGTACTCTATTTCTCATGTCCATCAACGCATCCCTAATTTCTCCTAGCCTAGTAAACAGAAACAAAAACAAAAGTATCTTTAATAGCCCTCAAATTTGTGTATTTCCCGGGAAGAGAAAAGATACATGCATAGACAGTCTTAGAAATACATTCCATGCAATCTTGAGATGTCCCAGGTGAAAATGTTATTCTATCTAGTGTTACAATGTATATTACAAAGTCATGAGCAATATGTGGCCAGGGTATGAAATTAACCATCACCCTCATAATCCTTCCTCACTTGAAATCCTACCAAGTCCAACCTACACTACCTTCATGTTTTGACACTATATCCCTTTCACATTAGGGTATACCATATAACATTTAGTTGTAAAACCAAAACAATGTTCACAATAAAATCTGAAGGTTGAGTGATTTAGCCAAAACATTACTTGGTAAATTAATTACGCTCTGAAATTTGGGACTAGTACAAAACATTCGAAATATTTTTGGACACTTTTTGTTGAATACCTTGTTTTCACTGAAATAAGTTTATCTATATTTTTGTGAATTTATGGAATAAAATGCAGTAAAGTTGAAGATATTGCAAAGCAAAGATTTGCTAATCTGTTGGATATAGTTTGTACTGCAATCACAAGTGAGGTAAAACTATTAAATGACATTTTTATGACTATGAAGTCCCTTCAAAATGTTTATTTCCTAGTACATGTATTAACAGTTACCATGACTACAGCATTAAATCTAATAGCAGTGTTTGTATACGTTTAAAAAGAAGAAATTAGTAACAGTAATGTGGAAAGTAGCACATAATACTTCAACCACAGTAGTAATTAGCTGTTAATTATTTGAGTGCATGATTGGTGATTAGCAATAGAAATATATGTGATATCTCTGTTCTTTGCAAAATTATGTTGACTTTGAGTGCTAAGCACTGCAGGCAGCCTTTCAAAATGACAATGTGTTTTATAAATGTACAAGCAGCGTTTTACATCAAGGTAATGTTCTTATCACAGGTTTCTTTGATGATTGTACAATACAGACGTTTGTTTGGTTGTTGTTTTTTATAGTTTTTGATACACTGCATGTTCATATGTCTCAAGTGTGTTTGTCATCTTGAAATGTTTCGTCATAGTGTTCGACTGAAAGTTTCTTGATCCTTATTACTTTGCTGTTGTATGTATAACTGACAGAGTGATAAGGAAGTTACCTCAGTGATGAATCTTTCAGTCTACAGTGGTCTGTGCTTTTCAAGAAAGTTGTTGACTGTTACAATGAAAACTATATGTATGTTGAATACATATGCAATACGTGTATCCTTCCTGACCATCTTATTTGATCAGCTGAGTAAGCTCACTTGCCAATTGATGCTAATATGTATTGGCAAGCCTTAATTTTTTTCTTCATTTTGTTGTCTGGATTAGTTGAAGGTAGTGTAATTTATGCTTGGTGTCCTACATTGCCATATTGTCAAATTTTTAATGTAGTCAATGTAAATGCGTTTACAGTATTTAGTAATTCAAGGTACACTGACACTGGAGTGCAGAATGGTGGTGATCGGACAAAATATGAATTGTTGTAAAACAATGAGTCTTATTGGCAGTAATGAGAGGGTGCACTTCCCATTTGGAAGAAATGAGAGGCCATGCTTCCCACAAAAAAGCAAACATATGTACTCTTGATCAAGAGAATACAAAATGTCATTGTGTTGAATGTTTGAAGAGCACCTTATACAACAAATGCTGCTTGGCTTGTGTAGTGTACAAGTGTGGTGGTACACAATGCATTAAACGTCATCACAGAGGGCAGCAGACGAGACAATAGCATGTTAAGTGACTGTGCAAAACACATCAGAATGATAACAGGGGGTGAGGGGGAGACTGTACCTGGAGTCAATTTGTGTTCGCAACATATTAGTGGTTTGGTCAGTGCTTGTTTGGTTCTCATGATGTTTACGCTGGTACTCCATCTAGTCAATGTGATATGTATGTATAACAAGCCAAGCAGGCATGCATTGGAAAGAGATATAAAAGAACAAATCGTATATAGAATCATGCAATGTCATTATGACTATATCAAATAAGAATCTGGTCAAAATAACTAAAAAAGAAAAGATACTTTGTTATTCGCAAGATTTTTTTTGCAAAATATGCAAAGCTGAATTTTGAAGTGATACATTGTTTGAGATTTTGAAACCCCAGTACAAATTGATGTATTAAATTGGAATAGTTTGTTTTCATATATTGAACTTATGTCAAATCCTTTCCTGTCAGTATGGCTATCGTGAGTGAACATGAAGGAACAACTGAAAGAAAAAATGTGCACTTATACAAAATTCAAAAGTGTGTATTTAGTGATAATCCATCATGTTCCATCAATCAATAGAAGACATACTGAGAAAGAATTTAGCATAATCATATATATACAAATAAGTATATATTTCAATAAACTTTTCGATTGATTTTTTGCTCCTGTACATATTTAGATTTACATTTATTACAAACAGCATACCTTTCAGAAGAATAAAGTACTTTTCTTTAGTTTTGACCAAATTCTTTCAACATAAGTCTCTCTGTGTGTGTCACATAAATAACAATACTACCGCCAACATATGTACCGTATATAAATTTGAGGCATTTAATACATGGTGAAATTTTATCATTTTCTTGCAAATACTTTATTCAGTACGATACAGACTAAAGGTTTCTTGGTGTGGGTACCCCTCTATCATTTTCTAAACTTGTGTGTCACGACTTACATGAGCGCCCTCAACGACACAATCTCTAAGTAGGATAGATTGAATGTATCATTATTATCACAAATTTCTACTGTCCTAGCTGTCCTTTCACCGAGTCTGATGTATTTTACACATTAAAACATTTCGGCAGCCATTTTACAGTAATTTAATGCAACTTTATCAAATACTAGCCCAAATTCTTGGTCATACCAGGCTTGAAAATATCATTTGCCAGAACATATAGAGTTGTGCCAGTATGTCAAGTCAGATTGCTAAACTCTCTAGTCTAATCACGTACATAAGTGGAAATACACTTTGGAGGTAGGTAGTTTTGATGTGACACCTAGAGACTGTGGTACAATTCCATGCAAACTAACACTTGAAGTATACTTCATGTTTTCTTACCTACTGTTCATTTGGATTCTAAGTTGTGCTACTTCTTGTTCTGTAAAATTTCTATTGTCATGGATCTTTCTAGACTCATAAATCTGTTATTAGTAAAGACACACCAAACATATAAACCAACACTGACTAATTAATAGGAAACAATATACCAACACATATACACAATTTGAAACCCAATCATTTGATAGCCATCTTTTATCATTAAAAAAGTTACAATATATTGGAATCTTAAAATGTCAAAAAATGTCTGATTCAGATCCATGGGATTCAAACTTTGGGTTTAAAGGCCCATGATTCAATCTCAGGCTCTCACATTACCCTGTCATTTCTTTTCACATGATTCCATTATGTTGCCACTGATAAAATAGAGGTAATCCAAGATCATGGGGTTCAAACATTGGGGTTTAAAGTTGAATGTAGTCTTTGATTTTGATTTTAATATAAGATGGCTATCAAAATTAAAGAAGTTGAACACTTACAGAAAGGAGCAAATTTGCTCGAATGTACATATTTATGACAAAGATACAGTCAAGTTTTTTTTTGAAAAAACAATATTTTTTCAGAAGGGCACTCCTTGCACAAATGAGATTTCACCATAATGAGGTAATATCCAGTAAAGTGTTCACAAAGTAACTTGTGCCAGAGACTTTCCTTTTGAAAAATATTGAGAGAAACAAAAGATAGTATTTTTTTAAAAAACAAGAGAGCTTTGAAAACATTTCCTTACAAATCCATTACCTTCTGTTATTCCCAAAGAAAGATGCATTTGAAAAAATTCAAAAATTGATATGTTTATAATAATTTGATATACTAGATTTCTACATACTAGATGTGATGTGCAGTGAAAAATATTTAACGAGCCGAGTCAAAAAAGACATGGTTTAGCATAAAAACCTCAAAATATGTTTTAACATTTTATTGGTGGTGGTGGTGGTGATGCATAGGGGATTTGTGACCTTTCTTTTCAGAATTTCTCACTTTCATGACATTGTAGTTTAATACAACCAAAACAAGGGCGGGCATAGACTTTCAATTAGGCAGCATGGTGTTTTTATGTCTCACACATGGTTTTTTGTCACAAATTACCTAAAACAAAATACCTGACAATTTTTATCTCACTGTGAACATAAATCAACATCAGTCAGATGAGAGAAGGAAGATTTACACCCAAAAGAAGTTTTTTTGTGTTCCAAGTGAGATAAATTGTCACATTTTATTGCATGTGCATTATCAGTGTCTGTATTTTTTTCTGTGTAATTCGTAACAAATAACCTTTTTTGAAACTTTAAAAAGCATTGTGCTGTCTAACTGAAACACTATAGTCTTTCTGGTTTGGTAGTACTATATATCTTAGCATACATAACACAGTTTAAGGTCAGATGTGAAATACTCAGCAGGGTCTGGCGATCAAAACCACACAACATTTTGTTTTCGGTTTGACTTAACTGAGTGATGGGCAAATACTGCCCTCACACAGCATAGTTGAGCAAAATTCCTGTCCATCAGTAACTAACTTAAAATGAATAATGGGAGAAGATATTGTACGCATGAAATAGATTTGTTCATCTAACTTGAAATAATGAAAGTTCAAAGTTCATCTTACTTAAGTTGTGCATTGCTAAAAACAAATGCTTCGAAAAATGATTCTGAAATACAGTGCACTCCATCAACAAACTACATTTTGTTCATTTTTATCCAAAATCAAAAGATTAAAAAAATTATAGTGATTGTTACTATGATTATTGAAAAACCTATAAAATTGAGTAAAATGATAACTTACAGCTTGCCTATTATCTTCTTCTAATCTTTTAGAACGTTCTTTTAATTCATGTAAAATACTATTAAATTCCATTTGTTGTGTGTCTACTCTACTCTTTAGTGTGCGTATTTCATCAACCATTGTCGCTGTTGCCCTCTCCATCTGGTCTCTAAGTCTGTTAGCTTCATCGAGATCATTTCTCAACTCTGCAATTCTATGGATGAATAAAAGGCAAAAATTTTGACACATTCATGGGATGTACTACGGGCAAATAATGTACATGATGTACAATGTAGAGCCATGCTAATACTATAATAGCAAAGTCTCCTATCAACTCAAGTTGATGAAAGCTGACATTTGAGGAATAACTGGTCTCACACTTTTCAATATCAGTGTGAGAAAGTATGTAGTAATTTGAATGGACAACTGAAGAAGAGTGTAGAACAGTGGAGCGACAAGCAAAACATTCAGTTGTATTCAAGCTAGGGAGTTTAAGGTTAGGGTTTGCTAATGAATGGGAATAGGGTTAGACCCTCTAACATAATCCTGATTAGTATTATCCAACAGACACACACACACACACATATTTGCTGTGATGTACAGTAGTAATTACAATTCTATTGTAATTGAAAACCATCACTTCAACATTACTATCACCTAGATACTATACATGTCTTAAAGTGGAATGTATATGGTACATTGTTAATGGAGCATTCTGATCTCTACTTCACAACAGGAGTGTGAAGCAGAGGTTTGAACAAAATACTACCAATTACTGAAACTCTGAATAAAGACTTGGAGATGATCTGGTTACACAAAGCCTCAGAAGTGTAATGGGAACAATTTTTATTTATTTTTTTCTTTTCTTTTTGACTTTAAGTTATCATTAATCCTGTTTAAGGAAATGCATGTTGGCCATAATTAATACCCATACATGTACATTTAGAATGTGTTGATGAAACAAGTAATGGTCTTGACTGTGTATTCATACAATTTACATATCGATGCCAAGTTAGTATACATAGTACGATCAATGACAAGTAAACAAGTAACTCAGTTAATTAGAAGGATTGGTCCATTGCTGAGAACTTACACCTACGAAGTCATTTTAATAATGAGCAAGCTGACTTCACTCACTTTTAATAGTCTATGTCAACATTACAAAAAGGATCCGTGGCATCTGTAGGCAAATGTGGTCAAGTGATGTGAAAACCCAAGTGTTTATTGTCAGACCTTGAGTTTTCATATTGCTTGCCAAAATTTTGCAATAGAAATTTCAGAGATTGTAACAACAACAACAACAACAACAACAACAACAACAACAACAACAACAACTACAACAACAACAACAATAACAACAACAACAACAACAACCCCCACCTCCCCAATCAATTTGGCAAGCAAAGTCCAAACTCAATATTTTAGGAAGTAAACCTTCAGATCTTGAATTTTCACATCACTTGCCATACTGGAATGCCAATTTCAAAGATTATGGAACATGTCTTTTGACAATTTTTTGCCCTGACAAAATGAAAGAAATGAATGCTAATTAAAAAGGAGTAGGAAATCTAATTTAAAAGATACTCACTTGGCATACTGTTGGTCTCGCCTCGATAATATCTCTTGTTGACTACCTAAAACTGCTTGTTCTACTTGTTTTGTGTGATTTACTAAAGCACCGACCGCTGCCCTTTCGTCTTGAACTTTTTCTTCGGCTCGTTTTAACCGAGCTCCCAGTTGACCGATGAGATCATTGCTGGCTCGTAAATTTTCTGTGATATGTTGACGTCCTTGTCTTTCTGCAGCAATAGCATCTTCTGTACGTCGGTGGGATTGTTTTAAATCTCCTGATTAACAAAAATGAGGGAAAGATTACAAGATCAGCCATGAAGTTGTCTAGAATGAAATTTGAGTTGGAAAGTCTCAAAAAAACATGATCCATCTAGTGCACAATTCAAGGGCAATCAGTATTCATTTCTTCATATGAATGAATATTGTGGCTACATGTATATGCTGTATTATCAAGGGACTATTATAGAGAACCAGTGTACCCTCTCAGCCAACCCTCTAAGTGACACACCAAAATATGATGTTCTCCTATCTCTTACTATGTAGTGACTCACAAGAAATCCCAGTTTTATCATTTTGACTCACAACAACAAAATTTGGCTATCATTAGAGGGCACACTCGAGAGAATAGCAAACTGTTACTTTAGAATGGTAAATTGGAAAACGAATAAAATGTTTTGATCTGTCTACTACGGAGATTGATAATGTAATGATGGATCAAAATGTCGCATTCGTTTCCAATTTACCGTTGCAAAGTAACTACATTTTACTGTCCTCTATTCATAGACCTCGAGTCATGCATTGTATTTAGCATTATAAAATTACTAAAGAGTTTACCAATTTTAGTGACTGTGAGATATCAACATCAAACAATTACAGTCAGACCAATTTTTGACCAAAACTGTAAATGCTCTCTCCTTCAGTACTTTATTTGTATTCGTACCAACTAAGTTTATTTGCATTCTCTGATTGTGATACTTTATATTGATTTATCATGATGAGTTCAGACCCTAACATAATTCAAAATAAGCTCTTTAGTTTAAAATACATGTAAAAAGTATATATTGGCATGAAATAGCTGAAAGCAGACATTAATATGATTAATACAGGACACGATCTGTATTTTGCATTGTGAAAAGTTTGAATAATGGACACAAGCTGTTCTAGGACAATCCTTCATTCAACAACAAGGTAGAAGTACATTCACGACACAAGGACAAATTTATCAGAAATAAATAATGATTACTAGTAGTATTTCATCATAAATCTCTACTTACATGTATGTACATATCTTAGGAAAGAAAATATTAGTAGACCTGAGTAGCAATGAATCATTTTTGAATATTATAAGAATGGCTTTTAAATTTTTAAAAATGAAAGCAGTAGCTGAACTCCAAGCAGTATACTAGCTGAACTCCAGGCAGTATCACAAAGTGGACATACAAACTATTTGAAAGGCCAGTATTCCATTTTTTAGACAGAATTTGTTGTAAAATGATAGAGAAACACACTTGAGTGTTTTTTGGAATCAAGCTGCTGTTATCACCTTTAAAATATGAACTAATAGTGTATATAATATATTTAATATTCTTTTCATTTTGAAATCAAAACACACATCATTATTTTTGCCAGTACGTCAATAAATACTACAATGTTATATGAATTCTGGCAAGCCAGGGCATAGTTTTTATCTCGCGCGCACAACAAAATTATGGCTCATTACGATACATCTTATACCACAAAGAGGCCTGCAATTTTATGATGTTGAAGGAACAAGAAGTTTGAAGAATTTATCTGTATGCATCAGTTCAGTCCACATAAAACCTTGTCCACAAAACCCATCAATGCACTATGCAGGTTATTACTTATTGAAATTCATTTGTTCCACACTCACCTTGCAACCTTACCACCTCTTCTAGAAGTGCTCTGTTAGATTGTTCGGCAACGCCAAGTCTTTGTTCTAATTGTCGCATCCTACCGCCGTCTGCATAATCATAAGGCTGTACGTTTCCAAGACTTGATAGTTGTGATTTCCGGCCACCGTATGGAATAAGTTGATTTTCTCCAATTGGAGGTGGGCTGGCAGTCCCTCCCTGGATACCTGGCAGTGGGAGTGTCCTATTTGCATATGCCATTCTACAAATCAAAACAAGGGCAAACAAGTAAATATCTTATAGACAGATTATGTACACCTACATGTATGTAATTGTAAACCGCACTAGATTACATATACATATACATGTGTGTAGAAGAATAATTACAATATCAATGTACAAACCTCTCCATCCCCCCCCCCCCCATCCTCATTCAACGTTCTTTACATGTATAGATGTACACAACACAGAAAAAAAATTATTTATACATGTCATCGAGCAAATACATGTACAGAATAGAACTTAGAAGATCTGCCTGATGTATGGTTACAGTGTTATACATGTACTTCCACTTTCATCAAAATACTTTGTAGTTCACATGTAACTCATAAAAAAGCTATCAGTACAATCAATATTTTGTCTTGAAAATTTACAAAAGTGTATACATTACAGTTACCTGAAATAAAATATGGCATAACAATACAATCAATAAGATTAATGTACAGTTCCTTGAAATTGTACTAATGACTTATACATGGCATATATACAATGTACATGTATGCTGGAATTATCAATACCATATTTTATACTATCATGGTGATCTCAATATGCCAACCTTAATAATTACATTTTGTACATAAAACAATAACATGTTACATTTACTTTGTCTGTTTTTGTTCAACTTATGGAAAAATAAACTTGCAGATGGGTTCTACATGTACATACACATGTATTCTTTTGCACATACGTACATGCACATGAATACATCATTTCACATGACTGCCTGTTTACATTGTACCATGTCATTTCATGTTAGATTATTTTGTATTACACACATGTATATGGTTAGTACAATATGTACATCATTAACCAGACCAACAGGTCCATGTACATTGTACATTGTAGGAGCTATATAGCTACATAATGTAGGCCAAACAATGTGGCTGTACAGTCTGGCATTACACTGAGCTCCTTAAAAAACATACAATATACGTGTACATGTACATTTCACTTGTCAATACATGTTAAAGATATTTTTGTGCCAGTCTGTTATTATCTAAGTTCTCTTCAATTTGAATTATTTTATTTCTTTCATGTTGTGTAGATTTGTTTTCCGCAAAATCATTTTGTCCATTTAATTTTAGGATACATTAGTCAGAAATTGGTGAAATTAAGACCTGCAAATCTTAATGTATACATGTGGTGTACAAAACTAATATTAACTTCTCTTAGAAATATGAATATCCTTCGCTGATCTACCTCAATAGGTTTTGATAAAACAGCATGGGATTAAAAGACCCTTAGTAATAAAAGTGTATAGAATGACTCCGAAGGGGTCTACATGTAAGAGCGAGGACTGATCATAATAATACATCTAAATGATTAATGACTTTACTATGATCATTTTGTTGAATATATGATTGTACTTATAATCTTGTGTCGTGCTTTCCCAGAGTTGGTGCTAATCTATCTGTACATTAGTACAGTTCCTTGCCAGTTTCGCTGTAAGTGTAATCAATTTTCTTGTCATAAATCATTTGAACAGAACATAGCTACTAATTTTTAACATTTCAAGAACACATGCACACTATGATGCACATGTATGTATGTACTGTCTATTCAAGTGAGGCTACATTCATTTCCTTATTTCTATGACAACTGCAATAATATCTGCCCACGAATGGCATGCAAGACTAGCAATTACACTGATCATTATGATTCTATTTTGGTATATACGTAAACATTCACATATCCAAAACTGAACAAATTATTTTCAACAAGGTCACTCAGTTGTTCAGAAGATAACAAATGACATTTTACAAGTAATTAGTTGGCTTTCTTACCATTTAATATTTGAATAATTAATAAATATGCCCTGGAGTTGCAGCAATGATCAGTACAATGTATACTAGGTACAGTACGCACTCGTCAAAAGTAAAACTAAATGTGTTTACTCTATACTGCATGTACATGTACATGTATGTAGCATGTATAGTTGTTTAGGTTACTGTTCAGCACATGTCAACATTATACTATAAAATTCAGAGCACCTGACAGGGAATGCTATATGTACATTTATACATCGGAGCAATTTGTGTTTTTCATGTCAGCAACTCAATTTTTTGGGTGGTAGTAATTTCCTGTGGCAAATTGTTTTCTTCCTTTTCTTTATTAAAACTTTAGAAGTGCAGTGAAAAACAGGAAAAGGATGGTTTTCTTTGCGTTATATTAAAATATGGTTGATTTACATGTCATATTGGATATCCAATATGATATACTGAAGAAATGTCAACAAGCTGCTCATAGATTTTTTTAAGCCAGGAAATGAAAATTCTAATAAAGAGTATAGGAGTGCCAACATTCAGTCAGCACAAATCTAAAGCAAACAAGGCTAGAAAAAAAAAAATTTTCAGCACTTTTCATTTGAAGTATTATACTCACTGACTATTTCTTCTCACAGATGTAACAAGTAGTGTAGAAGTGGCAAACCCATTTTAAATTTGACATTAGAGAGTTTTAGATAGGCGTATTTACTTGTGTCCTACATTTGTATATGCAAAGTATTCATAGTCACTTGATTCGAAGCAACCCAGGCGTTCTGTATCAGACAATTCTATGTCAAAATGGTGGTCTGTACACGTAACTATAAATACATCTTTAAGTGTTTTGTCATTTTTCCTCTATTAAATGTTGTATTTTTTATATCAAAGTTCGGAAGTGTACATGTAACTGCATGTAAGCTAATTGTTAAGTTTTTCGTTTGGGTTTTTGATTCTTAACACATAATATTATATACAGCTGTATATAATATTATGTGTTACGAATCAAAATGAATTAAGCTTGACAGCATGATTGATTCGATATAAGTTTTAAAGCCATGAGGGGCAGCCAGGAACATTTAGATGTACTTATCTTGTGTACACAGTTATGAAAGGGGTTAATTACTTACACTGTTTATAACTAATGTTGAGGAGATACATGTATCAATGAATCATGATTAAATGATGTAATTTTGTCAGGTAAAAAACAATATAATTGGAAGTTCCCATAATTACACAATATATTCGTACATGTACATATGTACAATGTATGCAGTGATGTAATATTCAATCAACATACATGTATGCAAGCCTGGTTTTGTCAACAATGCTTTATACATGTACATTGTACATGCAGTAGCTGGAGCAGGAACCACTTTTTTTCGTGCCTGGAATCAAGTCATGGTGGGAACACATGATTAGAGCCAACTAGGTTGAGCTATATAATGTAAAATGTTGAATGTCACTGTGGAAATCATAAATATAATGTCAGGTTGAATAAACAGCCGCGAGTGAAATGCCAGGCATGGTAGGGGAAAGGCAAGAGCAAAAAGTTCCCACAGGAATTCATTCTAGGCTAGGGATCAATATGAAGGAGTTAAATCTTTCAAGGCTGCATGGTTAAATGTTTCATAATATTTACATGTATCTTTGCATTTGACTTATTCATATTGTTGTGCAAGGTACATTTTGTATACAATGTAGATGATCACTAGTTACTTCAAATGATTCATTATAAAATGTCACCATTTTTGGGGAGGTTGAAACTTCTGTTTCCAAGCCAACATGAGAACTTTAACTTAAAGTTGATATACCCATACTCTAACTTCTAAGTACAGGAGTGCTGACCACCCCTTTGCTCACAAATGGTACTACCCAACCTCAATTTGAGTTGTCAAATCAACAAGTGTCCAATTACAGAATCTATACAATCAATAATGTAACAAAGACATGAAAGGCAGTGGGTGAAGGTAGAAAAATGTACTGAAGAAGGAACTGTAGGGATCAATACATTTCACTCACTTAGAGTGTCTAGTAGGCTGTATAGACTGTGATCAATACAGCAATGATTATAATATCTATAATAATGTCATAGATCTAGTTCAATGGAATACATAGTTTCTATCCCATTCAATAAATATAGTTTAGTTTGATCCAGCTTGTCTTTCGATTAATTGTGGTTTTACTATAAAAAAAAAAAACTCGATGAATATATTAACCTTAGTTTGTTTGCTGCCATGGAGACTACATGCATGCGGAATGGTTTGCTTTCAATGGAAAAGTACAACTTTGCATGAGGCCAGTTTCATTTTTTTTTTTTAATGTGTGAACTTTGATGAAATGTTTGAAATAAATAAATGAATAAATAAATGTTTGTCATAATTACAAATTCTCATCCAGTAAGAATAACCCTTAGCTGTCTACATATTTCTAAATATTGACAAAGAAAACATATGTACATGTTATATCAGCCATTTTCATGAAATGTTTCCAAAAATCAAAATGTATGGCTACTCCCCATATTTGAGTATGTAGTTACAAAATGTATATGTGCTGCCCTTTGGGGTGTGTTTTCTAGCCCTTTGGTCCAAAATGAATGGGTCTGGTTTTTTTTCGAGCTGAAGAGTCTAACCTGGGGACCACTTTGCATTATTTTAGATTTTGCTTGGTCTAAAATGTGGTCCACTGTCCTTTACCGAATCATAACCGCCATTTAATTGCCCCCGAAATGTTGCCTCCTCAGGAAAATGTATTTTGTATTTAACTTTCATCTTTTAAAAACCTGTAATGGTCTAAAATGAGGTATTGATTGTTGGTCAAAGTGGGTCTAAAATGGGGCATGGGGTTTCCAACACTGGCCACACACTACAACCAGAGCTGGGGTAAAATCTACTACATAATTGTGCCTGGCCAGTGTTACCCAGCTACAGTGTACATTTGTACATGTACTTTGGAACAAGGTATGGAACTCTACCATTGTACATGTACTTGGGTGTAGGCAAATTTATGTACATGTCTCTATACCAAGGTTCCAAAATGTTACCAAAAATGCCGAACCAAGTAGTTGATATTACCTGTATACTGCATCCAAGTCAACAGTGATTATAATGCATACTCTCTAAATGCACATGCATACATCATGTATTACATGTAGTTACAGCAGTGAGTGCTGCTGTATTACTTGTTTTCTGTTTTTCAAGGTGAAGTTTGTTAACTTGAAAAATGTATTGCTCTGAAATTGGCTTCATGTACATATATAGTAACCGGATTTGTGCTAAATGAAGTTACATTGTAAACTATCTAGGTGAAATTTTGAATATAATTTGTTATAAACAATACTAGTACTATCATTATGTACATGTATGTGTATGTGTACAATATACATGTACATTATATAAATGCATGTATATCAGTATGCAGAAATATCACTTTGAACACTTTCATTTCCAAGTTTTTTTTATAATGATTTTGATATCATTTTTTAGTTTGGTCATTCTATAACTTTTCTATACCCGCCTATCACATTCTTTCTGCTAATCTTAGACATTCATTTTATTGCCATCACCTGATGTAATCCAAGATGGCAAAATATGTTCATGGCTGTCACATTTCTTTATTCATCTACATCTTATTGACAGTTTTGTAATAATACAAAATTTAGAGTAATTGAGATAACAACCTTAAACAAGACTTACAAGGAAATTAATATCATTGTTTGGGATCAAATTTCCCATAAACTGATATAAATTTTGCTACTTAATTGATCGATGGTATCTACAGCAACTATTCAGGGTACATTGAATTCAAAATTTAATGGTGTCAGACATGTCAATGGCAGAAATTTCCCCGACTAGACAGTCTAACTCTAAGTGAACAATACACGCAATGTCACATTGACGTTAATATAATATGCCATTATTGAAATTTTGAGGGGGTTATTGTATGTCAGTATTTAGAGCAATTTTAGTTACATAGTGACAGTAATACCAATAATGTCATAGTTATCTAGCTTTTCATGGCGATGTCCTGTTTTTCCTACAAGTACCTTATACAATATACATGTACACTGTATTAAGGGAAATACATGTACATGTCCACATACTGTTGTTGGTTGCTATGTCATGAATATGTGTACACGCACATGATGTAGCGGGGTTTCTTTATTGTACACTTAATTGGAAAGTATTTATTTCAACAGAATGATGATTTGAAATATTGCTTAAATAAAAGGCTGTTTTTCCCCTATCAAACATGTACATGTACAAATGGATCTTAACATGTCCACATATCTCAACACTACATGTATATGATTTTTCTATGGGTCTTCAAACTTTCTACAAAATTTAAATGGGAGATATTTTTTTCTTCAAATAACAATATATAATAGAATGGTACAACGAACTACAATACTATAGTATGGTGATTCTGATACGAATGAAAAGGAACTTGTAATTTCAAGAATCAAACAGTTGATAAAACTGTACGTCCTCATATACAATCACTCTAAATCAAGCAAGACTAAAACACTGGATTTTCATGTACATGTACATGATGATGTATCAAACAGAATAATGTAATATGGTTCTTTTATATTGAGGATAAACACGACCATCAATGGCACTTATATTAATCAACAAATATCTTATACGTTGGACTTGGAGTATATATTTAATACACGCATATTGTGAAGTAATGGTTTTCCTTTCAAAAAGACTTCTACAGCTGTTAAAATTTGTGGATATATGAAAAGAACATTGACATTTATGACTAGCCTGTTCACTGCACTGTTCAGATACATGTACATGATGTACATCACTACATCGTACATGTAGCTGGTTGTACCTCCTAGCCCTCGCATCAAGACAAGCTGTTGATGTGAGGGATACATATAGGAGATAAGACCAGCTAACAATGATGTACTGTACATGTATCTCAACAGCGCAATAAACCTACAGACTAATTTATTACATTTGCTGCTGTAAAACATTTGAAGATCTTCCTTACTACTGTACAGTTACATTGTAGTGTACCCCATTGCAGTATTATATGTAAAATAAATAATTTATTGAAATGAAATAGGATGGAACATCATGGAAGATAGATATATGATCAGTCAGCATATGTTCATTTAGTCACAAAAAGATAGATTTGGGGTGTCGATGTTATTCCCCAATATTTTCTACGTTCAGCCAAGGAAAATACAAGTGACTTAAGGTGCCTTTATCCCTACTTGTCTAGTGACTCATAGTGGCAACCCTTTGGACACGAGTATTTTCTGACTGAATAAAGAAAAATATTGGAGAATAACATAATTACACCAGCACCAGTAATATGAAAAGAAAAATCAGGGAAACTAATGGCAGTATTGAATGTTTTGACTCATATTTCGAACACAGCAGAACCAGTGACGTAAACATACTTTGTCTACATCACGTTGTCATGACATAGAACGACCAGAGTATACATTTTTGTATATTCCATATTTTTTTTTTTCAACTTGGCTTTTGCATACTGTAATGTACATTGTATAATACTTATTTCAAAATGTCTCAAATTTAGACAACAAAAAAAGAAAACACTAAGCTTGCATGTAGGAATACTAACATGTTTGTACTACATTTTGTAACTACATTTAGTATGAAGTTTATGTTTTAGTTCTTAATTAAATCTCCTTCCAATTCTAAACCTTAGTCTCACCTGCTCCACAGCACAAGTACATCACAACTAATGTTTAGTTGAAGTATCACTTAATGACCATTTTAATACCAATGCTACTAGGGTAGGAAGGAGAAATTGAGATACTCTTAACAGTGCACTTTAAATTTCATATGATGTACATGTACATGTAGGTAAAATGCCCTCTGGCTGAAAATTTTACTACCACTCTACCAGAATTTTTTTTATATGGCTGTGATCATAATTTACATTTATTGATATATCATAACTATAGTGAATATACTCCCTAATGGCGGGTTACTAAATGTGTGACAAGTAAATCTAAAGAGGATAAATAATGTGTCATAAATATATATGTAGATATAAATATACATCTATGTATACATAATATTATGGTGATTTTGATATCTAGAATTCTAACTTGTAAGTCCCACAGTGACAACACTAAGTGGATAATTTGTAAAATGAACATAAATAATGGTGATTTTGATATGAAAAATGGGAACTTGTATTAGTTGTAATTCTTGGTATGGCAAATACACCCAAGTGGATCAAATGAAAGCTTGTAATTTCAAAGTACACCTGTATCTCTGCAACTTCCTCTGGTTAGTGACAGACCCGTGATGGTCACTAGTCACTTGCTAATTTAAATGAGTTTACTGTTTAAAACTACATATATGCATATGTATGTATGTTTCATGAATCATTGATTCATTATCAGTTAAATTAACATATGGAAAATCCAAAGAGCTAGACTAGTAATAGTAGTATGTAGATGTGTTACGGTGTATAAAATAGGAAATCATCCCTTTGAGAAAATATCAGCCAACTTGCCTCATTCATTGTAGGCTGTCAGGAAAGATATGAAATCAACATCATAAATAATAAACATATTAAGTGTGTTGACTTTTAGATTGAGAAAACTTGTAAAGGAGGTTAGGCAAATTTTGTTATCCTTGGATACTGTAGTTTCCATACCTCGAACAGAACTACAATTTGGGCTCGGAATACTTTGTACAACGTATGACGAGTGAAAGACAGTATACAGTAATAGACTAACACGTACACAACATCCCTGCTTGCTGCCTACATAGTGAAAATGAGCATTGTACAAGCACATGAATACATTTTGTAAATATATGAATTTGCATACATGTAACTGTGTTTTAAAAAAATGTATTACTAGACTAGTAATATTATCACAACACAGTGAGTACATGTAAATTGATGAATGACCACACACGTACATTTCTAAAATGATGAATGTCGTAATGTGTTAAAAAGAAATACATTTTTATAGGAACCATACATGTACATATAATTTATAAATGCAATACCTCATGACTCATCATAGTCGTTTGAAGGGTAAATTTTCAAAAGTAAACATAGCGGGTCTACTTACTCAATTTCTTTGGTCCTGGCTGGATCCTCATAGAACCCATTAGTAAACATGTTGACAACCAAGGTTTACTCTCAGTTTTAACACATCCCCAGGAACAAATGTTACAGTAAACATCCGTCACAGGTACAAGAAAAAGTTTCCTTAATTTGTCTCTCTTTATTTTCGTTATCTGTGTGTACTGTCACTAGTCCTAGAGGTCTTCCAATGCCATTAATTATTAAGGTTTATTATTGATTCTTAGCATCTTTAATTAGGCTAATGTATTGTACTCATTAGTGGGACAAACCATTTTATGCAGGTGTACAAGATGCACAATTGAGGGACTCAGATGAAATGCTTACAAGTACAATGTACGTTGTACCTCAGATTGGTTGTTTTGAAAGCTGCTTATTTTCCTTTAAAATTCAAGACGTGATAATGCAGGTAAAAAGGTGTGCTATCACTCACCAGGTATTACAACTTAATGTAGATTTGCATCTGTATTGAATTATAAGAATACAGAAACGAGTTTATCTACAGGATAGGATTATGTATTTTTCTTGAGCTTTCAAAAACCTTACAATATGAATCCACTTTTTGTAATACAGTGAGAAAATGTAGTTGAGAAAATGTAGTGCTCATGCACAATCAACACTTAAAATGTAATCACATTCTAGAGCTGCAAGTCAAATATACATGTAAATGTACATGTTTGTAAACAACGATGCATCAAGCCGACCTCTGACATGTTTCAATCTTATTCAAGTCATTGTACATGTAGCCATGGAGGTGTAATCCTTCTTACATGTACCTCCAAGTCGTAACATACCCTTGCTACTATTACTACACTTTATAAAGGTAATCTGTCTTGGTGATCATGTCATTTAATATACCAGTGGGGGCATAGTTACAAAGCTCTACAAACAGGCTGTTAGTGTTACTAGGAGGTCAGGTATTTGCTACCTAACATTGCACTAGATACTGTTGAACTACAAATTTACAATAACACAATAACAATAACTAACACATGACCGTACATTTTGAATTTACAATGTATCTGTCCATCTCTATCATTTTGGAGTTACTTTATACAAATGCCAAAAGGTGGTCTTTTTGTATATACATTATGTACATGTATATATAATAAACCTGATTGTTCTTATCACCTCAGTGACCTGCAGATCTGTGTGACTTGTACATGTAGTTGCACCCATGCATTATAATTTGAGAATTTAATTCATACATGTACATTTATTTTATATACCCTACCTACATGTACATGTACAATTTAAGCTGAAGATATTCAAATTTCAAAGATTTCGCCAGAGACCCCGGATTACTATCAGTTGACTAGAGACTTACATTGTATTTTCTTGTCAATACATGAACAGCAATTCCACTAAGTTTGTTTCCACATTTAGTGAAAGTTATCCTCAATGATTATTTTCATTTGAAGTAAAAACAGAGACAACAATGTACAATGGAAACCACATCCAGACTGTGACAGTGATACTGCCAGATATTATTTCATTGTACACAATACACATGTTGCCATCTATCGGCCAAGGCACAATAGAGTCACTTTTTTTCAACTAACAAACCATCTATTTGAAGACACACGAGAGGTTTAATTTTAGGTACAAATTCAATAATATTATATATTTTGGAATAATTCATTTTGATAACCTTAATTGAAAAATACAGGGAGCTGTTCCACATCAAACAACTTGTAGATTGCTTTGCATACTGTAATCTGCCTCGTTCAACACAGAAGTGCTTTTAACTCCATACAGCAAGCTTTGAGACAAATGTTGATATCTCAAAATCTCCATGCAGGGTATACTGTCAGTGTCTCTATTATCAAATCAGCCTCAGTCAAAAGACATTTATACATGTTAATATCATGTTTTCAAATGTTTTTTGTTCTCCTTTTCAATTTCCTACATGGTTCTAAAGCATCTCATTCATTCTGTTCACTCTTGTTTTTCTTCTCGACAACAAAATGTAAAATCTCAATTCAGGATTATTTCACAACAACATACATGTACATGTACGTAACAGACTTACATAAATGGTAAATACATGTAAATATATTGTTTGTAATTGTTTTCATTTTCAATTTCATTAACTACCCATATTTATGTACAGTACATGTACCTGTTCTGTTACATGTATCTCACTGTATTTTCTTTTTTGACCAAATGACTTCAAATATTTGAGAGGTTAATTTTCACTTACAGTACTTGATTAGTGTGGTCATATTATACACATGTACAAATGTAACTATTCACTGATCCTTGTAAGTTGTAATTACAAGTATAAAAACAAAACACAAATCTTCACTAAATAATGATTGTCGCATGGTTTTCTAGTAGTGCCCCAGTCTTTTATTTTTACACAAAGAATACATGTATGATGTACACTGGTGTCACATACAATATTCAGTTTGTACGTTGTTTAGATTCTATTTCATTATGTACCTATATTAATTTATAATGAAATTGTTGATGAAATTACACAAATCAATGTTCTGAGAAGAAAAATCAAATTTATTAAACTATAAACTGCATTCTATATTCACGATTTGAGATTAGACAGTACCTTTAAAATTTAACTTTTGTATCCACGTTCATACACACAATGCATATATGTACATGTTGTACATCTGTACTTTTTAGCATAATTCCTGATCTAGCCTAGGTCTACGCTAAATGTACATGTAATTTTGTTTTATGTCTGTTTTGTACTTAACACTTTTGTTGTATAAATGTACAGTACCACATTTTGTATGTGAATTCTACAATACAATGTGAATAGACATAAAGATCAGTGAATGTAAATGTGGTTACATGTAGTAGGCATTCTATTCTCAAACAAAATGAACTACTTGGCAAAGGTATACAAAACATGTAGCTTCAAGCAACTAAATTATACTGAATACATATAATTCATATGCCTCAAAATGAAAAGTGCCTCATTGCACAAATCCACATTGTGATGAGCAATTACCAAGAAGAGTATAGGAGAGCACTGAGGCAATTTCTAAAGATATTCTGTCGATGTGAAATTATCATTGGGTAGTTAAACTTTAAGAGCAATTTCCAACAATTTGATAAATTACCCTGTTGTGCGTGTACAGTCATGTGTGTGAATCAAAAGCTATGAAGAATAAAGATAATACTGCCGTTCTCTCTCTTTCTGGTTTATTTGAACCTATATGTATGAAGTTCCTTTTTAATCCATATTCTCTATAGAATACTTTGATTCTACTTGGATCTGAATCTGTGCAACAAAACAACTGGACAATTAAGTTTAAAAAACCTACATGTAGTCTGGATGCCAACATGGTTTAGTTAGAACCACAAGTGGAGGTGTACATGGTAACGATACTGTATAGGAACTAGACTGAGTTAAATCAGTCCATTTATATTGTACATGTATATTTATTTACATTGTCTACTTGAAAGACTGTTTTTAAAACATTAGGTAAACTTTACATGCAACATCCATTACATGTTAGAGGGTGACATGCATTCAGAATGCAAAGTTCCAATCTAATTCTCAAAAAAATGAATTCCCATGAGAATACTACCACTCACCTGCTTTTCTTATTAAAATGTACATTGTACTTTTCACACTGGCAGCTGAACTAACAGTGAGCAAGGGTACAAAGGAAACAATTTGTCACTGTTTCGCTTAATTTTTTATGGCAGAACATTGGAAATTATACACAGTTGCCAGGTATGAGTTTCCGGTAGTAAAACATAATTCTTATGTACGGGTGTGTTTATTGGGTGTTGCAAATGACGTTGAAATGTGGCATATTTGTAATTACGTAGGATCAACAACTAATACATTTCAATTACATTTGCTAAAGTGTCAGGTGTAATCACCATTTCTACAGCTTACTTGAAAAAAGCCAGCTTAGTTGTCGGAAATTCATGCCATGAAACTGGTTGAATGTTGATAGCTGCTGCCATGGTAATGACCCCATAAAGGTCAAACTGGGTCAAATTAGTAACAGCATGATTTGTGGTAATGAGGGCCTCTCAGAATTTTAATAGACATTCAAGTTTATAAATCATCTGTAATTAGTACAGTAATGTCTACTTGTCTTAATTTATTGCACCTATTGTGAGATATGATGAACAATTTTCAATACCGCCATCATTTCATCATATTCAGAATTTACTGATGTATTTTAAGTGCTTGTTGGGAACACAGCGACATTCAAAAAATGGTCTTGCTGAATAAATCAAAACTGACAGACACTTTTCACAGACTGAGTTGGTATGTACATGTACATGTAGTGTCAAAATTATGACACTATTCACGAAGTACATGTATGTATACCTAAATGTTTCACTTCTTCATCAATATATTTTAACACACATAATACTTATCACACTGCTTAAACATTTACTGGCAACATGCCATATTATACAATGCACAAGCCTAGTTATTGTTTTTGAACTTAAAATATGGATTTATATACCCTGGTCATTCTATCATCATGAATATCTGTGCTTACATGTACATGTATGTATGTCACTGATTCTGCGATGCTCAAATTATGAGTCAAAACGTTCTAAATCTCCACCCCCCCCCCACCCCCCCAATTTTTTCTTAACTTATGCTTTAGAATTCATGTTATATTATTCCCCCAATATTTGTCTTCATTCAGCTGGAAGATACAAGTGATTTGTTAACGGTTTGTCACTACCTGTCTAGCAACTCTTATTGACAAGGCCCCTTAGGCCATTCATATTTTCCTTGGTTGAATAAAGAAAATTATAGGGAAATAAGATCTACATTTATTGCCATCTTTCAGGTACATTTTGTAATAGTGTATACAATTATTTTCAACCCAAACTTAATATTTACATTGGAAACATGTTACAATCAATATTAGGAATTCACACTGAACCTGTCATGGATTTTCTACAGCTTGGGTTTTTTTAAATTCCATTTTAAAAAATCTATATTAAATTAATTTACACTTAGGGTATAACACTGTACAGTACAACGGTTTGTACTTTGTTTAGATTCTATTTCATTATGTACCTGTATTATAATGAAATTGTTGATGAAATTACACAAATCAATGTTCTAAGAAGAAAAATCAAATTTATTAAACTACAAACTGCATTCTATATTCACGATTAGAGATTAGACAGTACCTTTAAAATTTAACTTTTGTATCCACGTTCATATACACACAATGTATACAATGTATATATGTACATGTTTTATATCTGCAGCTTTTAGCATAATTCCTGACCATAGCCGAGGTCTACGCTACATGTACATGTACATGTATACTATTATAAACAATTTTGTTTTATGCCTGTTTTACTTAATACTTGTTTTTGTATAAATGTATAGTACCACATTTTGTATGTGAATTCTACAATACAATGTGAATAGACATAAAGATCAGTGAATGTAAATGTGGTTACATGTAGTAGGCATTCTATTCTCAAATAAAATGAACTACTTGGCAAAGATATACAAAACATGTAGCTTCAAGCAACTAAATTATACTGAATACATATAATTCATATGCCTCAAAATGAAAAGTGCCTCATTGCACAAATCCACATTGTGATGAGCAATTACCAAGAAGAGTATAGGAGAGCACTGAGGCAATTTCTAAAGATATTCTGTCGATGTGAAATTATCATTGGGTAGTTAAACTTTAAGAGCAATTTCCAACAATTTGATAAATTACCCTGTTGTGCGTGTACAGTCATGTGTGTGAATCAAAAGCTATGAAGAATAAAGATAATACTGCCGTTCTCTCTCTTTCTGGTTTATTTGAACCTATATGTATGAAGTTCCTTTTTAATCCATATTCTCTATAGAATACTTTGATTCTACTTGGATCTGAATCTGTGCAACAAAACAACTGGACAATTAAGTTTAAAAAACCTACATGTAGTCTGGATGCCAACATGGTTTAGTTAGAACCACAAGTGGAGGTGTACATGGTAACGATACTGTATAGGAACTAGACTGAGTTAAATCAGTCCATTTATATTGTACATGTATATTTATTTACATTGTCTACTTGAAAGACTGTTTTTAAAACATTAGGTAAACTTTACATGCAACATCCATTACATGTTAGAGGGTGACATGCATTCAGAATGCAAAGTTCCAATCTAATTCTCAAAAAAATGAATTCCCATGAGAATACTACCACTCACCTGCTTTTCTTATTAAAATGTACATTGTACTTTTCACACTGGCAGCTGAACTAACAGTGAGCAAGGGTACAAAGGAAACAATTTGTCACTGTTTCGCTTAATTTTTTATGGCAGAACATTGGAAATTATACACAGTTGCCAGGTATGAGTTTCCGGTAGTAAAACATAATTCTTATGTACGGGTGTGTTTATTGGGTGTTGCAAATGACGTTGAAATGTGGCATATTTGTAATTACGTAGGATCAACAACTAATACATTTCAATTACATTTGCTAAAGTGTCAGGTGTAATCACCATTTCTACAGCTTACTTGAAAAAAGCCAGCTTAGTTGTCGGAAATTCGTGCCATGAAACTGGTTGAATGTTGATAGCTGCTGCCATGGTAATGACCCCATAAAGGTCAAACTGGGTCAAATTAGTAACAGCATGATTTGTGGTAATGAGGGCCTCTCAGAATTTTAATAGACATTCAAGTTTATAAATCATCTGTAATTAGTACAGTAATGTCTACTTGCCTTAATTTATTGCATCTATTGTGAGATATGATGAACAATTTTCAAAACCGCCATCATTTCGTCATATTCAGAATTTACTGATGTATTTTAAGTGCTTGTTGGGAACACAGCGACATTCAAAAAATGGTCTTGCTGAATAAATCAAAACTGACAGACACTTTTCAGACTGAATTGGTATCTACATGTACAAATGTAGTGTGGTCAAAATTATGACACTATACATGATGTACATGTACCTAAATGTTTCACTTCTTCATCAACATACATGTATTTTAAAACACATTTTACTTAACACAGTGCTTAAACATTTACTGGCAACATGCCATATTATACAATGCACAAGCCTAGTTATTGTTTTTGAACTTAAAATATGGATTTATATACCCTGGTCATTCTATCATCATGAATATCTGTGCTTACATGTACATGTATGTATGTCACTGATTCTGCGATGCTCAAATTATGAGTCAAAACGTTCTAAATCTCCACCCCCCCCCACCCCCCAATTTTTTCTTAACTTATGCTTTAGAATTCATGTTATATTATTCCCCCAATATTTGTCTTCATTCAGCTGGAAGATACAAGTGATTTGTTAACGGTTTGTCACTACCTGTCTAGCAACTCTTATTGACAAGGCCCCTTAGGCCATTCATATTTTCCTTGGTTGAATAAAGAAAATTATAGGGAAATAAGATCTACATTTATTGCCATCTTTCAGGTACATTTTGTAATAGTGTATACAATTATTTTCAACCCAAACTTAATATTTACATTGGAAACATGTTACAATCAATATTAGGAATTCACACTGAACCTGTCATGGATTTTCTACAGCTTGGGTTTTTTTAAATTCCATTTTAAAAAATCTATATTAAATTAATTTACACTTAGGGTATAACACTGTACAGTACAACGGTATTGGCAAGTAGTATAAGTATTTCAAAATACTACTCTTACTACTACTCGGAAACCACAAGGCATGAGTTGAAATGATAACAGGTCCCAAAATGATGATCTTAGACACTGATGGTATAAGAGACAGGCAGAAGTCATTTCTTTTTATGTTATGTACATGTATCTTTGGTATGTCTTTAGTATAGTTTTGATTTTCTTTTCCTTTGGTTCTTCTCTATTACACCTTTTCTGTCCAAAAATTGAAAATAAAACTAGACTATATTTATAGTTCCTCTATTTCATACATCCAAATTATAAACTACATGTACATACTGCCACTAATAACTTTCCTCAAAATTACCAACACAGGTCTCCAAAAAGATACTCACTCATGAAAACTTGTGTTGTGCTAACCATGGAATGTACAGAATTTCATGAGTAGCCAAAATGAAACTGAGGCAGTTTACATATAATGTACAAGAAACATGAGACAGGGTATTGTTTGTGTGTATTTTATCAATTCCCTACTATGCAATGCAAGCAAAAAGCAGGGTCAATGTTTGGTAAGTGAACTGTTCATGCCATACAAATTCCAGTAGGAACAAAACATTTGGCAAATGAGGCTATCTTAAAAGTGCTGTGATACCTTTATTAAAGTGGCAATATGGATGATGATTTTGGATTTTTTGGTTAAATAAAACAATTTTATCCTGACTTCCTACTTGAAAATCAATGTGAAACAACATATGTCAAGACCTTGTTTGTAACTCACGGCAATAGATTAATAAATGTGTAAAATGTTTGTTATTGTACATAATACATTACAATAATACAATAACAAACGTTTAATTTTTTTTTTTTTTTTTAGCTTTTTTGCAATGTACTGAGTTACATTACAAACACAGACTTGGTCAATGTGTATGTTTGACATTCATTTTTCAAGAAGGAAGCTGTTATAAAATTGTTTCAATCCAAAATAAAATCCTCACCCAAATCCTCACCCATATGACATGTCCAAGGTGATGAATTTCAAGTTTTCAGTGAGTATTTCTGTCCTCAGGGAAACCATTTTATCAGTACTGTTGCAAGTTTTCATCAGCTGCGAACTATTATTACAGCTCAATTATTCTGCTAACTTTTCAATTAAATGTAAGAGTCTGAAGTACTTCTGTTAATCAATCATGACATGGCATGCTTAGTCCTACCTGTCATAACAAATGCTTTGGGAACTACAATGATTAATTTAAAATGAATGTCAAAACGCTGGCCTCTTAATTATCTTTTGCTAACTGTATCACAATTAATCAATTATCAATGTATGCCAAGATGGAAGTAGAGAATGTACATGTATGTATAACCTGATGGTTTGTCTAATCTACTGAAATACATATGTACATTGTATTATATAATATTATAAATGTACATTCAGGGCAATGTTTTCTCAACATACATTATGTGTTTACTTTCTTTTCAAATTTGATACAAAACATTGTGATAATTTGACATCTGAAAACTTGTTTTCAGCATTGTAATACATTGAAAAAGTACTAAAAGTCATACACATACTTGTACATTGTAAATATGTACAAGTATTTTACAAAAACAAACTACGATAAATTTGTATTAATTAGCTAAAATGGAGTACAATTGTAATTGAATGTGAGAAGTGGTGAAAAGGGTCCTCAGGCTTTATTAATAAGTAAATACAGATGTTCGCACAAAACTGCTCATCAATGTATTACCGGTATACTTTAGCTAGATAGCATTAGAATAGAAATGAGAACTTTTGTTATACATATATGTAATACTGTATACATATTATCATTGATGAATTAAAGTGTTTGTTACTCAGAAAGTCTGTATTTACGAATTATCGGTACTATGCATGGGGACTGTTTTTCCAACGCTCATACACAATACTAGATTGTACGTTTGTATTTACCATCCTAGCAGTATGTGTTATTATTAGAACTGTCTGTATTTTCAAATTACTAACTTGGACACTACAATTTATTCATTGCATGCACAGAAAACAAACTCTGCACAATGACTTATAGTGGATTCTATCTTGATCTCTTTTCTTTTCTACAAGTACACACATGTATGTGAGTTACGGCAAAATGTACCTGTATACCAGGAATGCTTGTTCAGGTGTTCATGGAATGCCACCGTTCATTTCAATCCATTTCATGATTGTATGCTACATTTTTTGTGATCACTGCATCACAGGTATGCTTTATATTAAAGGGCAAGCGCTCAAAAACTCATAAATAACTCTACATTTCTTTTTGCCACTTGTTGAGAAATAAATGGGTTGTGAAATGTAAAATTTATGTGCCATGACCAGTTTTTTAAATGTTTTTTGTTTTGCTAAGGGATGACAATTTGGAACCATGGTACATCTGGGCTGGGGTAAAATCTCTGGTAAAATTTACCTTTCTATGCTATAATTGGCAAGAAGTCCAAACTTCTGAGTTAGTAAAATACCTGAGGAACTTTGACAGATTTTTATTGTATCTACTTGACATCCATAGACACTGATATATGATATATGGATGTTGGTTCATAGTTATATTGAAACGGCAAAGAGGGATGTGGCGATTTTCGGGCAGTGTAAATTTGTATATTCTATAGATCAATTTGAATGCCTAGGTACATGTAGTAATAAACAGTCCAACTCTACTGGATATTTTAAACAATGTATTATATTTCCCCCTGTGCTTCCTCAAGCAGGTACAAATGTAGTCTGGTTACAATACAAGTTACAACACAGTGAAATTCCCAGAGAATTCACCGTCTGTACGTTTTAAATTAAATTAATTAAGTTCATTGAGCGCTGTATTTTCTGAAGTGAAAGCAATCTGAAAGTACATTGTATCAAAATCTGAAACTACATAGTATAATCAACTACATGCAACAGGATTATTTGTAAATAAATTGAAACTGACTGGAATTTTGCTGGTTATCACAAAACTGAAAATATAAATTTGAACACCTAGCCAGCCTTAGTGAAGTTTCATTGAGTTTCCAGTTTGACACAAATTGTAGAAATGAGGTGTCACACATCGGCAATTTTGGGTGACATTGTAGGAAAACAGTCATATTTACAATACAATATGGATTTCAACCAACATAATGTAGTTTACTTCACAGCCAACAATTATTTTTGCCAACATCAGGTCCACAAATCATCAAATGCCTATAGCTGGTCATTCTCCAGAGCAAAAAAACAACTTGAACCATCTGAAGTATCCCGTAAAAGTAAACAAACAAATATACAAAAACTATGTAGTTCCTAATTTGTTGTTATTGATTTCTAACCAGTGTCCACTCTTTGACCCTCTACAGCATGACCTGAATATCCTTCCTGTCTACAATAGTACAATACACTATTGTATTTGTCCAATCAGAGACAACAACAAAATATTGATTTGTGCATTTAATACAGCCTTTCAACTTTAAAAGTAAGTAATTCGTAACACAAGAATGCATTCAAAATAATATTACAAATAGTCCTAAATTTGACATTACAAATGACGGTCCAATCACTTTTATATAATTGAGAGTTGAACATTTATTATGTGAGTTGTCATCAGTGTTTTTGAGTAAAAATGTTTTCAGTTTGTTATCTGTGCATGCTATTGCCAGTACCCATCACAGCTGTGCACTGATTTTGTGTTTATTAGAAACTTTACTTTCAATGACTGAGCCAAAAGGTATGTTATTTTCAAAATCAGGTGTAATTTTCTGGAATAATCTGATAAAGGTATTAAATACAATCCACATGAAATCATCTATAATAATTTCATATCACAGAAATATCTAATATTTCGGTAACATGATTCTGCCTGTTGAAATACAAATTTAATAAAAAATGAATTTATTCCGAAATATTCAATCTTTACCAAATGCTGCTCTACAAATGAATATGCGCATATGGTACATTTTATATCTGATTCAGAATTATAAAGTAAATTTTCAACAAAATAACACTAGTTCTATAATCATGGTCTGTGAAAGTACGCAATGACTAGAAAAAAAAATGCAAAAAATATGAAAAACGTTTAACAATATAATTCACTCAATATGGAATAAACTAAGGATGATTGGGCAGAGTTACATGATTTAATAATATAACCACAACAATTGGCTTTCTTCTTCTTCTAGAATTGTCTTTTTTTAATAACAATTCTTTATAACTCGTCACTTGAGAGACTTTACAACTTGGCTTCTGTTACAATGTAGAATTACCATGGTTACTAACCTACCGATACACGTACTTCATTTTGTACATGTGCTATGCTCTCATGATGCCGCACTTCATTTTCCATATAAAAATTGTAATTTGTTAAAATTAAACTTGAATCTGGCTGAACAATTATAAATTAACTGGCGTTGTAATTAGTATTAATTCGGACTAATTTGTCATTTGGCAAGTATTTTCAGCTCTTTTAAACGTGAATGCACGGCTTACAAAAACCACATGAGACACACGCAAACACAAACACACGAGAGGTGTTGTCGATAAGAGCGTGACCTCAGCCTACCTGTACTGTAACGTTACTCGTACTCGTCAGTAGCACCCGGAACAGAGCGTATGTTGCTTTGATTTAGAGTTCAAAATGACATTTTGTTTTGATTATATGTGAACAAACAGTGTAACTGACAGCCCGACTATATATAATCAGGGTTTCTGCTTGGTTGTTGCTACGGGAGCAAGGGTTATCGGTAAGACGAGATAAAAATATGCCTCGGAGGAGTTTTCAACCTCCACCAAGCAAGCGAAGAAAGTAGAAACCCCAGTTGACAACGTTCGCCGTCGATGTTTTGTACAACTCAATGGTTATACCACCGCCATATCGGTGACGTTGTGAAGGGTGAATCAGTTTCTATAAACTATTCGACGTAAGGAATGTTAAATTGAACTAGGGTATAGTAATGGCATGATTTACAGAAAATATGACGTCTGGCCTAGGTCATTCTTCGGCAAATAAACTGTATGAATGCATTGGCCAAATACCAACAAACACCGTACTCAATAAAAATAAATTCAGGAGCCATATAAATCGCGGCGGTATTCTTTGTGTGGCGCATTTATAACACAGGTCTATCTAAATTGTACAGTACCGTTGATTTTTGTAAAAGGTGAGATATTTTTTGAAAAATTCCAGGATCCTACCTGAAGTCCATCTCGCGGTGTCAGGATGTCATGGTCCATTTGTGCAGTTGTGTGTGTATCTCGTATCGAGGTAACATACTTTATTCTGATTGGTCCAATTAATCAGGTGGACACGTTAAGCTGAATTCATTGGCTATTCAATGAAAGGCGCGTATGAACGATACCAGTGAAATTCAAGTTGATAAAAAATAGTCAATTTTCAAAATAAATGAATTACAAATGGAATGTTTTATACTTTCTTATAAAGAGACCTAGTTAAAATATTATTGATACCAAAAATACGACGTACACGTATAGAATATGCAGAAAAAAGCAGAGAAATTGCAAATCTATCTATCTTTATCTACCATGCATGGTGAACGACATATGACGGAATACATTTCAAGTTGAAAACATTATTAAACATGTTAAAGGCCTCATAAGGAGGCGAAGTTTATTTTTTTTATTAACCTCGTCCCTATCAGTGTCAACAAAATGTAACCTGGTGAAATTCTTGGAAAATTTATAAACAGTTTTTAACTATGTTTACTACGTTACTTACTGCGTGCGTCGTAGATCATATATTGTTTCTTTTTTCATTTTATCACTACTCTAGGGAAAATATTGTAAGTTCAATATGAAGGCGTGTAAGATGAGAATTAAGTATTCGCATACACGGCACCTAGCAGGCCTCTTGTAACTTTTAAAGATATGTCGATTCGCGATCGATCACAGGAGTTCATATTGAATGAGAGTTCAAAAGTTACGATACCTGAATTCGAACCAAAAGAGAATACTTTTCCATAAACTGACTAAATATCTCATTCAAATAATGAAATAATTATATGATCATGGTCATGTGCTAATATGCAGCATGACTTTAAAGAATTAACCGCGAAAAGTATATGGAAATACATGTACTATAAAAAGGTTTGTCAGGGGGTGATAACCCGTTAGTTTGACACATACAGCTGCTGGATAGTCACACAAAGTATTCAAATTAGCAGTGCTAAAAGATGAGAAAATTTTAAGGAAAAAAGAAATCGATAGAAATTTATTGTCAAAAGTATTAGGTGAATAAAGCTTTGTATATCAGTGAGCGCGATCAAATAAACAAACAAAGGCAACGATTAATTGCTTTAAGGATGTTTGAGGGCGCTGTACAGGTGGCCCACCTCTGACCTTTTTAATTTCGTGAAACACATGTGCGAAAATGGCGGAGATAGAAGGTAACTCTTCCGGGGAGGAAATGGAAGTAATTGAAGCTGAAGAGAGTGATGGCGAGGAGGAAGAAATGGAAGAGGAAAAGGGGGAGGCGAAGGCTTTTCTTCCTGGGGAACAAATGGGGGACGATGAGGAACTAGTGAGAGATGAATCGGCTTATCATATGTACCATCAGGCACAAACAGGTGAGTGGAGAAGACTTGCATCTTGCAACGTTGCACCACATACTCTTTGCTTTGGTAGCAATAAGAAAATGTTGAAAGTGTAAACGTAATAGAATTTGGGTAACTTTGTCAGAAGTAAGGACTGAACTGTCCTTTGTTTCTTGCAGTGATCGATCATTCGTGAAAAAAAGAGACAATACTGCAGTGGTGTCAATGAATCGCATATCAACATGCTTGCATTATTAATGTTTTGTGTCACTACAAGCATGAATAAGCATGATAAATTTTGCAAGTGGTAATTTATCATGAAAGTACAATCACAATGGTCCCTGTACATGTATAGAGGGACTGTTTACATTAATTTAATATATTAAAATGTAAATCTAATATTTTAACTAATGCATCTTTTATGTGATACAACTTATCTGTGGTGTGATAAACATATACAAAAGGCCATGGGAGGAGATAAGTTTTTTTTCTACTTTCATTAGTAAAAGGCCTATCTATCAAGCTCATGTGTAGATCGATGGCCTGTAGATGCCACCTGAGACTTTCATTAGCTAATTATCACAGCATTGTCTGTTGGCATCTTGCCAACTACATGTTTCACAATATAATCTACATATGAACCCAAGGTTTTTACCCCATCTGTAAACGAACAACTCTTGATACAGTAATGATATTACAAATGATTAAACTTTTTATTACACACTTTTAAGCAATATTTATGAAATTCACAAAATAACTTGTATTGTAATTCTGTGAAAAATGATTGTATGGTTGATATAGCTAGTCATCAATTAGAAGAGTCATGTGAGAATGGTTTTTTGGTTTTTTTAGAGATATATGTATACTCATTCAGTGTTCCATGACAGTTTGTTTGGAACAAGTTACAGTGTACATGCACTGGCAAATATTGCCTGCAAAATGTCATTATGCATCTTACTGTCTGCTGGCAAAATGAAAGTGAGCAAGTTGAGCTACAGAGATTTAAAAAAAAAATTGTTCATTTTTTTTAATTATTATTATTAATTTTATTTCAGGAGCACCTTGTTTGAGTTTTGACATCTTGAAGGATAATCTAGGTGAGAATCGTGTAGAGTATCCACATACATGCTACCTTGTGGCTGGAACACAGGCAGAGAAAACACACCTCAACAACATCATTGTAATGAAAATGAGTAATCTCTACAAAACCAAAAAAGATGAGGAAGAGGAGGAGAAGGAAGATGATGATGATGATGATAGTAGTGAAGAAAATGAAGATGAGAAAGCAGAGTTAGAAACATCAATGATTAAACACAATGGATCTATCAATAGGATTAGGGTAGGTATGAAAACAAGGGATGTATTTGGGTGTACTAATCTCAAGACAAGAGGGACTTTCTGACTTCTCCCTTATAATTCTCCTGGTATGGGTCACACAAATGCAGAACATTGCCTTGTTATCAATTGGAGCATTGAGATATCTCTGTTGGTTCATGCTAATATACATGTATGTGGGAACTAGGAGAATTGTAAATGAAAGATTACATTTCATAGTTTGATACGAACAGATTTATGACCTCTTTACATGTACATGAATTGTCAGGGGAACTTGAGATTTGTTTGTGAATGTGAGCTATAGTGAAAAGAGGCCATAAAAGTGTTCTTATCAAATGATGGATTATTGTCTCTGTACTTCCAGCATGTTGTACATGTACTAGGCGTTATCAATCAAATTCATTCGTTAATTATTCCTGTTTGCCACAATTACCACTTGTTCATGCTAGCCTGTTATTGCTTTCTCAAAAATGTCCCACTATGGTATAAGAGATTCAAGGTATTTTTGCATTCATTTACTGCAGACTGTAATTAGTTTTGCCGCCAACATTCACCCGTAATCTGTATACTGTCATTGTGTTTTCTATCATAGAGTACAGTGATAAATGAACGACACTTAGTTGCTACTTGGTCAGAAAAAGGAAGTGTGCACATCTGGGATTTGAAACAACATGTAGACGCCCTGGAAGACAGTGCAGCACTAGCCAGACTAGCCAAACAAGACAAGACCAAACCATTGTTTACATTCAGTGGCCACCAATCAGAAGGCTATGCTGTAGACTGGTCACCTACTGTGATTGGTCAGTGCTTCTTTTTCCCCATATATAGGCATGCAAACTTTGTTGCCATGACATCGTTAGAATGAGATTGGGGTGTTGGAAATGATTTCCTTTGAAACTCAAATGTTCAATTATATGTAAATTCGATTGTTTGGATGACATTCAGATTCAAACAGAGCAAATTATTTCATGGAAAATGAAAAAGTTTTAGTTGAAAAGTTTACAGGTTAGATCGTGAGAAATGTACTTGAAAGTGATTATTTACAGGGTATTCTGATATTGTTTATTGTCAGAACCAACGACAAAATATTATTTGTTTGTTAGTAATAGGGGGGGGGGGGACTACATCTTGGCTTGTATAGCAGAGATGAAGATGTGTGCCCTTATTGAGTGCAGTAGCACTTACTCAGATTTTACCATATGTAGCATTTCTTCAAAAATTGATTTCTTATTTTAGTACGTTATTATTTTGATATTTTAGGAAGACTAGCGACAGGAGACTGTAAAAAGAATATTCACCTTTGGAATATGAAGGAAGGTGGTGATTGGCATGTAGACCAGAGACCTTACACAGCACATACAGAGTCTGTAGAAGATATACAATGGTCACCCAATGAAAATACTGTAAGTTTTGTACACCTGTGTTACCAGGTGTAAACGTAGAGTCCTCCAAAGAAAATATTGAAAAGTTTTGTACACCTGTGTTAACAGGTGTAAATGTAGAGTCCTCCAATGAGAATACTGTAAATTTTTGTACACCTGTGTTACCAGGTGTAAACGAAGAGTCCTCCAATGCAAATACTGAAAGTTTTGTACACCTGTGTTACCAGGTGTAAACTAAAGATTCTAAGCTCTGCTTCCCTAATGTTCACCTGAGTTTCCAGGTGTACGCATAAGGTTTCTCTAAGCAGAGGTCTAACTTTCTCCCAAGGAAAATACTGCCGTATTTGCATTACCTGGTGTAAACGTAAGATAATTTTTACCTATGTTCACCCAGTGAAAATACTATACATGTACATGTCTTACCTATGTTTTACCAGATGCAAATCTTAGATAACTTTTAGCCATGTTTCGACTTATGAAAATAATCTTGTTTTATCAGGTGTAAACCCAGGCAGAAATACCTAGTGACTAAGTCCCTTCATAGTTTACTAATAATATGAATTTGTGTACTTGATCTCCTAGGTCTTTGCATCATGTTCGGTGGACAAAACTGTTCGTGTCTGGGACAGCAGAGCAGCACCAAGTAAAGCCTGTATGTTGACAACCACAGCGCATGACAGTGATGTGAATGTCATCAGCTGGAATAGGAACGAACCATTCATTGTATCTGGTGGGGATGATGGCATGTTGAAAGTGTGGGACCTTAGACAGTTCCAGGCAAGTTTTATGTAGTGACTGTGAAATACCATGGAGTACCCAAATTTTAGACATTTTCATTTCATCAGTTTCACTTTCTCTTTTTCCTACTAAAATGAAATCATCATTGAAATACTTTTTCACCTGCAATTTTAGTATATCCTCTCAAATATGCAAATATATGAAATCAGAGCAAATTTGGAGAACTGAATTTTTAAATTGAAATATTTCTTTGTAATAGCATGTACGTTCCATAATCACACAATTTATATGCATGCAATTTCTTCCATACCAAATCGAACACCAGACATGTTTCAAATACATCTACCTGTCTGTCTGTCTGTCTATATGTGTGTCTCTGTCTGTCTGTCTGTCTGTCTATCTGTCTGCCTCTGTCTGATTTACTCTTTGGCTGTCAATCCCTATGTCTGTCTGTCTCTTTCTTGCTGTCTGGCTATCCGTGTGGATGTCTGTTGCCTTTATTGATGTCTGATTGAACTACCAAACCTTCACTCACAAAAACACCCATCATTCTCCTTTGAATTCCAGAAGGGTCAAGCTGTTGCCAAGTTCAAACATCACACGGCACCCATCACATCAGTGGCATGGAACCACAAAGACAGCACAGTGTTTGCAGCGTCAGGTGCCGACAACCAAATCACACTGTGGGACTTAGCAGTTGAGAAAGACGAGGAAACATCTCGCCCAGAACAAGGAAATTCAGCACAGCCGGACGTACCTCCACAACTTTTGTTTATTCACCAGGGTCAAACTGATATTAAAGAGGTTCACTGGCATTCACAGATTCCTGGACTTATCATCAGCACTGCACATGATGGATTCAATATTTTTAGAACTATCAGTGTGTGACATACATGGCAGCTGAAAAAGATAGATTATTTTAAACGTTTGACTGACTACCAAAAGTATCTTTTGGTATTGAATTTTATCTGTCAATTATGTCCAGAAAATGTCAAAGTCAAAAAAGTTGGTAAAGTTATCAGTAAATACAAGTTGGACCATTGTAGAAGGAGAGATGTGTATGCGATCACTGTAGGTCTGGTATTTATCAGCAGGGTTTGTGTCCTCCACAAGTCATGTGATTGCCACTTTGTTTGGATTTGCCTACAGACTTCTGCCCCATGAGTTGAGATTGATCCAATTGGATAACACATTGTGTATAGGGGAAAACAAAGTAATGGGGGTACAACTAAACTTTCAGTGAAATTTGCTGAAACTTCTGTCATAATAAATTAAATAATAAATTGAACAGTTCTACTCACAGAGTCCAAATTTTTGTAATGAATCTCAAGGATTTTAGCTGTCATCTCATCAGCATTGTCAAAGATGTACTACAAAAGTGTCTGTCATTGCGTGTCTCATGAAATGATTTGAAGTGATACAGCTTGGATCTAGACACCACCATCTCAATTTACATTGTGGTTCCCTTTGATTGCTGTCTATTCCTTTCCTTACTCTACATCTATGCAGTTCATCTGATCCAGGATTTTGACATTCACCATATCATTTATCTGCTGTGCCTGTTGTCAGTTTAAATCAATTTCTCACATCAAAGCCCACGTGTATTCATTGATTTTACAGCTGTATCACTCAAATTTATCTCATGTCATGAACAGTCATTCTCGTCCATTATATAATGTTTGGGTGTAGAGTATAGAATTGAACATAAAATGGCTAATGGATTGTTGCATATCAGTAGAGAAATATTTGATTAAGAATTTGTTTCTAAATCATATATGTATGTCATGTATCATGCACGTTTTTGAATATAATTTTTATGATAAGCACAAGACATCACTAAGCAATGTCAATGTACAATTGGTAAGCATGGAAATTCTGCCACATCTCAATAGGCAGGTGATTATTCAACATAGGTTTTAGTCAACTTCCGACACCAAAGCCCACATACACCTATTGTTTTTATGAAAGTGTATTGTGATGTTATTGTATTATCAAAAATTCAGGACCGAGTTATGTGAAATGTACATAACAAGAATGAACATTATATTGTGTTTATTAATCCACCTTTGTTTTCAGTAAATCATAGTTGAACCCACAACGCTACAAAAATCAGGGACAAATTCTGTGTTGTACATTTACATGTCAGGTTAAGGATTTTGTCATGTCAGTTGCAAAATTACACACTGAATTAGGGGTGTCAATATATTTTTTTTAAAGGAAAAACTGCCAATATGCCATTTTGCGTCACTTTAAAGATGTCAATGGCATGCATTTGGAGGCTAGCTTTTAAACAGTGATACATGTTTGATATATTTCAGATAATCTATCGAAAAAAAATATGGCTAACCTGACATTTCCTTTGAAAAGACATCAGTGTGAATTTTCCCTGTGAAATGTACACAAATATCAGGCGTCTGTTGTTATTTGTTTATCATGGAGTGTGGTAATTATGGCCCAAGTATAAGTACCTGTATGTGCGATGATATCAAAGTGGTACAAACTTCATTTGTATTGTTTCAGTCGAGTGAGAAGACTCGCATAAAACTTAGATTAAGTTATTCTTGTATTACATGTGTCATTATTGTGGATACATACATGTACCTTCAATGGCAGTAATCTTTTCTTAGCATGTCACTTGGTATCATTTTCTCGCCATTTTAATATACATGTACATATATTAAATTATGTCAGCAAATCGTTTACATATTATGTCTGCTTACCAGGTGTTAGTTCTGCCAATGGCAAGTGATGGTAAAGTTTACTTCAGTAAAGCTGATTACTGTATTGTTAGTAATTATAAACCAAAACAATTTATTCTTGTTGATCACTTGTCTATCTCTCTGTAATGTCCACTTGAACTTATACAATACAATACACCTTGAAAATATGTAATAAAAATAATGACGATAGTAGTTGCAATGGTTTATTTTATTTGCGCCATAGTCCCTATAAAATACTCTCAGCACAGTATGGAAATTTCAAATTTAACGTCGTTATTATTTGAGGAGTTTGTACATTTGGACACTAGGGGGCGCTATTTGGTTCACCTCTGCACCAGTAATGGTCACTATAAACCGAGACAGCCCTGATTTAAAACACCATGGTCATGAAACTTTGTTGTTTGTTATTAATGAATTTGCTCATAGCAACCTTCATTATAACCACTCATAATTGAAACAGGAGATGATATTTTGAATGCAGACATAATGAGTTGGGCAAACTAGCTAGATCTTGTATTATGAAGGCTTTCCTCTCTGTATGTTGCAAGTCATTCTCAACCTTTGAAAAAAACACTGAAAGCAGTAGCACATCCCTAAGCCAATCCACCCCTAAGCAAATCTATAACATATTGCCTAATATGGTGATTTGGTACTCACACTTTGATTCAAGGTAGTTGTCATGTATGTGTCGTTACAACTTCAAAATAGTGCTGGATGCTACTACTATAAAAGGAACTCTCTGATTCGTCAAGAAATTGCAGAATAATAGTAATTCATACATTAAAAGAATTTTCTATTCAATCTGTAGTTACACACTTTTGATGTTTTAGATTCTTGTAAATTTCCATGCAGACTTGTAGAGCGATTCCACATCTTTATTTTTTTCTCATTATGGACCTAGGGTGTCTTTCTTCTTTTTGGTTGGAAGTGTAGGTGTGGGGGGTTTGCAGTTTCTGGCACTAAGAAAAAACTTTGGTTTGTAAGGCTAAAGATCTCACTGATATACATTTGTGATGATTTCACATGGTGGACACTCACTCACCCCTCGTCCATAAAAAAGGGTACAAAACAAGACTTTACAGAACATTTTTATTCATTTACATTTATTATCAGCACTTGGAGAATATCACAGTATTTCTGAAAGGAGAGAGCATCTTAGAAAGGAGTTGAGGTTTCTGGAGATGAATTGGCTGATTTTGTCACTGGTGAAACAAATCTGAAAGATCACAAAGTTACATCTGGGTTGGAAAAATGTAGGCTATTGTACAGTCACCGGGAGATTTATATTTGATGCCAAGCTAGGGAGTTAGAGTTTGGGTTAGGTTAGCAATAGAAATGGGAAGAGACCTCCTAATATATAGTTGGTGTATATTGTTGGCAATGAGTAAATATTGTTCTACATATATCCTGTGTCTCTTTGCCTAACCATAAACCTAGCTAATATCGCTCTTCCTTTCACTAAAATCCATGAATCCACCTAGAAAGCATAGAGTCCCTTCTAACTGTTATTACATACATGGCCATGCCTCTATAAACACATGCAACCTTGTCATTATTCCAAATAGAAACACCAGAGAAACTTATCAGACAGGTGAAGCTCATATTGCCCATGGACAACATGAGACAAAATTGAAAGAAGTATCTCACAAAGATTTGTCATTTGCGATTTTGGATGAATGAAAATCACAATTACAAAATCATTATACATTACCCAACATATACATATAAACAGTGACTTGGTATGTAATGAAATATTACAGGCCTAATTTTTGGTACATGTTTGTGGCATCACGTCGGGATATTACTATCCCATCCGCAAATGCAAAGGTTGATATTGGGCAATGACATACATTATCTTGCATTCTGCAGACTTGTTCCTCATTTGTATTGTCTACCATTTGATATTTAATGCCGTTGATATTTTCTCAATCTCATGGTACTGTGTGTGTAACATAGTCCTGGCTTTATCAGAGTCCTCCCCCTCTAGCCATTCAGTATACAGTTGCCTGACTAGTGTATTGTCCTGTGGTTCTCTATGCTGTACACAGTGGTACAACTCTTCCACCCTGACAAGGAGATCTTTTGCATTTTCGCCATCCTCAGCCTTGATCTGGCCACCTCCATTTACACACCCTGAAAGATGAAATCCAGCAAAATTAAAGTTAGTGGTACTTTGATGAGAAAAACAAATGTATCAAAATTACTGAAGATATCAGACTGAAATACTGTGTACCTTCTGCGGAGAACTCAAGCTGTGAGATTTTAAGATGGGGGATGATGTTGGGATTGCATGCATAACTGAGATGAAATGAAAATAATCAAAACATAGCATGGATTTCGAGATGAGAAATACAGAATCTCTGATAACCAATTCTGACTCCCTAGCTTGATACAAATAAGTGTCTTTGCACAGTTGGTCCACTTGTGCTACATTCATGCCCAAAAATGCACACAGCTGGCAAGCTTGCCATAGCATTTGCATTGTAGACCTAGGCAACTTTTTAAAAATCTACATAGAGTAACCATAGTTGTATAAATAACTACTATATTAATTGTAGAATTAAAGCATCCTATTGAGTTTATTATGTCTTTGATCTTGACCATAACAGTACATCAGGCAGTAACTTTCACCCCTAATTGATAATTCCCAGGAGATTACAAACTTTACATTGACATGTAAGTATCACATTTAATCATCAGGTAAAGCATTTATCATGTAACAGTTCGTAGTTTCCATTACATCAACTGGTCATTAACCCAGAGAGGTGTCTGCTACAACCAGCAATAACTACTAAATGTGTGACACCAAAGTCAGCTTGCAGGCTCTATATGATGTGTGTATGTACTAGTCAAATAGTCTATCTATACCTGCAGGGCATGCCATAACTTCTACAAAATGATATGGACTTTTTCCTCTCTTCACTTTCTGTACAAGATTCTGTATGTTTCTAAATCCGTTGGCAATTGCAAATTTCAATTCGGGTTTCCCGTTTATTTCTAAAGTGACTTCTTTGAAATCTTTATTCCTGTAAACAAAAATATTGTTTTGAATAATTTGATGTCAAGCAAAACAACAAAGTTCCTAAATCTACAGACTTGGCTCAAAATATCTGCATGTATACATTGTCAAGTTTTCTGTGCAAGTCTTTTTTTACTGAAGTGTACTCAATTAGTTTCAAGGAACTCTGTACTATATACATCACAATGTAAAGAGATACATCACATCACATTACTAAACAACCACATCAAACAACCCCCTCTCACGCTACCCAAAGTACGTGCCCCTGTTGAATCATGTCAAACTTACTATTTGTATCATGCTACCAAGACTGCCCTTCACATAATGTCCCTAACTGATAACCCCTGTCATTCTCCTCAACTCATAAAAATATCTATGTTTCCTTTATTCTGATCACATAATTCCTTGGCCGTATATTTCAGTATGTAAACTATTTCGCCACAACATCCAATATCGTGATCATTACCAACAACTCACTACCCTTACTTAATACATTACCACCACCACCACCACCACCACCACCACCACCACCACCACCACCACCACTCCCCTTCAACTCAACTAAATGTCTTGTACTAAATACTGTCTACACTATGACCACACAATTCATTGACAGCATATTTCAGTATATACACTATTAAAGTACAGCATCCAGTATCACAAATCATTACCAACAACTACAACCCATCTTACATTACCCCTGTCTAAACATTGACCCTCCACCCACGTGGGTGGTGGGTCTATGGCCTAATCAACCCCCCCCCCCCCCCCACACACACACACACACACCTCAACTCACCTAAGTGTTTTGTACTGAATACCTTCAACATTATGACCGTAGAGTTCCTTGGCAGCATATTTCAGTACATACTCTATATATCCACCTGATCCGGTTCCACTGTGACTAACAATCTGACCTCCTGACAAACTTGTAAATCTAAGGCAAAACACAAACATCACATTATTATAATTTCATCTTACTTTATACTGCAAGAACAGTTTTCTAAACAAAATTTGCTTTATCTGCCATCCACTTTCATTTGTGATCATCTGCATCCACACTCATTGTCCCTTTATGATGCAAGGCAGCTTTGATTTGGAACTCTCTTCCAATTCACATTACATAGTTCAATTCAGCTAAAATAAATTGGTATATATCTATTTAATCATTATTATCCAAGATGATAATGACTGGTGATGATTTAAGAACTTACACTGAATCTAGATCATGTGACTCCACGTCAGCCAATGAAATGCCCTCTTTCTGTAACATGACTTCAATTTCCCCTGCAATAAATAGAAGAAAATTAATTATTGAACATGTACCGGTGATTACTTCACTTGAACTGGTGAATGGGCATTCTAGTGGTATTTACATTGCAGTGCAATACCGAAAAAAACACCACTATTGTATACCTACATGTAAATGATATGCAAATAAGGATATGATCATTCCTTGCACTTTGCTTGATCACACAATAAGATTTTAACAGAAATTTACTGTTTTTGTTAAATATATGTAATGATAACAGAGAACCCAAGGCCATTTAAGTGCCAGTGTGGTTTTCAGGGGTATATGCATTCAGGCTTTTAGTGTTTTCTGCTGCATTTTCACTGGCTACGCTTGTGAAAGTACGACGATACAGAACATGGCAAGAACTTGTGCAACTATTCTGAAACTTGCATTCATGCATCAAGGAGTCCTGTCATATTACTACAATTCTATAACAACTGAGAAATCAATCATCATTTTGTCCTAAAAAAATTCTTGTTATGACAATACAAACCTGAGGTAATAACACAATCCACATCTCTAGTACTGTAAATATCGTCATAGAAATCTTGACGTGATGCTTCTAACTTCTTATCATAACACGGCATGACAGCAACATGGTAGATTTGATCACCTGTCTTGTTGTGTTGTTTAGCAAAGTAATCTTTGACTAGAGATCCCATGATTTGTTGTGGAGACTTGGTGGTACTGATGTATGGTAGTATGTAACTTCCATGGGTCTTTTCAGCATAACAGATCCAACCTGAGATGGAATAAAGGCAAGGATGATTTTATCCAAGGTATATTTCTTTATCATGCTTATCGACCCAGGAAAGTAATTTTCATCAATTCTACATCACGTGATCTTTCTAAAATACACTTATAAAAATTGGCAAATCTGTGGGTGAGGCATTATGGGAAATGAGCAATATTAGGAGTTTCTTTTGGTTCTCACAGCATTTAAATGGGCATTATTTCAAGGAGTGTGAAATTCTTACCATTGTTTATTTCATATCATGCCTAAACTATTCAAATTCATTACAAACAAATAAAAATTTACATGAACATATTAATCAGTGGTAGTTCGGAGCTTGACACAGGTTCACCTCAGAAGAAACATACCATAGAACACTAGAGGGCGCCCTTCAATGTACCATTCTAAAACTCAAACTTTGAGTATTAATTTTTATAACTTACCTGGACATGCAGATGCCAACATTGGAAAACTGCCTTTCTGTGAACTATTCTTGTATCTTCTTACAAATTCTCTACCACTTTCCATAAGGCTAAAATCTCTTGAAAATGTTGTATCAAAGACATAATGCACATCTACAAAATCAAGAAAATGCATGATGGCTTTTTTTAAAATGTAAGAAAAAAAAATCCTTTTTAGACCAGCTTTTAAAGTCACCAAATTGTAGTTTTTATCAAAAACTTTAAAACTGTTTCTTGAACAGACAGATGGTCAAACAGACAAACAACCAAACAACCGAACAAACAAACAAACAAACATACACACACACACACACACACATACATACATACATACATACATACATACATACATACATACATACATACATACATACATACATACATACATACATACATACATACATACATACATACATACATACATACATACATACATACATACATACATACATACATACATACATACATACAGAGACAAATGTCAGAAATTACAAAAATTCCTCCTTGTCAGAGTTGAAGAAGAATTGAAACCAAGTCTATAAATATGACACATACATCTTTTGTTTCTTAAAGATCTTGTCTTACCAAGTTTCTTCAAGAACCCTGTAAGTTTCTCAGCAGCATCTTGGATTGACAATTTATATTTTGCAGCTAGTGATGCCCTTGACTGTGGTGAAACCGACACAACAACTAATTTTTGTTTCTCTGGATTTCCATTCTGTAAATGACATGAAGCATTCAACACAGAATTTGTAACTATTTACTTATATATCAGGCACAACTCCAATCAAAGAGCTAAAAGCTAACATATCAGTGATTTTCAGAGTATGAAAATAACTTTCATTTATGTTACATTTAATTTTAAAAACAAAACAAATCATGATAAAACCATATTCATAAATTCACAAATTACGAATCACTTTCACTAATCACCAATCACAAAGTTTTCAATTTTTACTGTATGTGCATTTCCAGTTTACAAATGCATGTATGTATGTATGTATACTAATACATGTTTAATTTTTGGTGTTCCTTTCAGGATATTATCCTACAAATGTATGGCTGCTGACCTTATCATTTCAATTTTATATTGAAATTTTTTTACAGGTTATGATTAAAATTTCAAAGAAACCCCTACTATGCCATCAATAGTACCAACAATGCCAGAAGACGATTTTCAATGCTCACTAAAGGTACACACTGACATGATTAATGCCATATTACATTAATTGAGGTTCCAGGTACTAAGTATTATCAACCAAATAAAAAAGCAGCTTCTGTGTCACTTTGATTTGTATATTTTCTTCTTATGCCCTCAGACCCCGTTCTTGAACTATAGCAGTAGTTCTCACCTGAACCTGTGTTTTGTTTTCTACCAGTACCTTATACAACTCATCCTGACTTTGTTGAGTTATCAGAACACTCTCAGCTGATGTAATGCATCCACTACAAGCAAGACAGTCATCTAATGTTATCTTGGCTTTCTCCAGTTTAGTCGCACTGCCATCCTGATAAGTGATAGATAATATAAAAACAGTTTTCATGTTTTGTGATGAAAGCTTATAGTAAACACGTGTCATGAATATTTCACACATATGAATTAATACATGTATAAGTGCAGTGAAAACAAACCCTCATTAGGTGAAACACTCTAATGACTTGGTTTCTGTAAGTTTATGTAATTGTTACACCCTAAATATACGGTGCCAGGCTTCAAAGGGTTAAAGTAAAAAAAAAAAATCTCTATTTGAATTTCCCAGATATTTTTTTTTTTAACAATCTTCATAAAAAGGTTAATACATTGGTCTTGTGCATTTTGCAAGACTGGCTGATATCATTGACTTTCAAACTTATAACCCAAGAAGTGTTTTGAAATGAACTAATGATACATTGAATGCAATCACAGTAAGAAAAATTAACACGTATGAGATGAAAATAATTGACAAATGAAATTCAAACTGTTTTTACCCCTGATATTTGAAAGTAACTCCCATCATCTTCTATCTTAATTTTTGCAATACCTCCAGCTTTCCTTTCCACTTTCACTGGCTTGATGCATTCCTGTTGTGTATTTAATAATAATAAATCATAATAATTTGCATTAAAACAACACACATTTACATTATCAATATCACAATAATTTTCATAATTTTACATACATGATCTAGTATGATCTACACGTTATGTTGTAAAAATGTGACTGGACATATCATGACATCAACATTGATATTGATAGTTCTAGTATATATAGCTAACTCCATCTGATAAAAAGTCATATATAACATAAAACATAATATACATGATATAATACATAAAAGCTAGATTGGTGATCCGTACGTTCAAGTGTTCGCAATACAAAAGTATATAACATACAAGAGCGTGCATGTAACATTGTAACGTGTGCCAAGGGTCGATTACTCCACATTTTATTTGTATCGACGTTTTATCATCAAAATCTTCTCTAAATTATATAATAATTTTACAGGAAAAACTTGTGAATATAAATTGTTTACATCCACAAAATAATTACGATTCTCACCTGAGAAGGGGTAATAAAATCGTCTAAATCGGTGATCTGTAGAGCTCCACTAAAATGTGACGCCATGTTTATAAACTTTAACCTTTGACCGTGGGTCACGAAATGAACCAATAAGCGTTCTAGTTGGATGAGCCGCCTATTTTCATTTTTCTTCTTCCGCGTTTTGTAATATATTCATGGAACGAAAGAGACCATTGATTAAAAGGAAGTGGCTGAAAAGACTTCTCTCTGGAGTAGAAGTGAAATACTATACGAATTGGAGATGACTTACATGAAAGTTGTGACGAAGAATGACAGAATTTTACACCTTGCGAGAGAACCAAGTGTAAGATCATGGAGTATTTTCGTGGGTAAGAATGTCATTTCAATATTAAGTTGTATTGTTTAGGTCGCATTTATTATGTGTCACGGAACAGTGTCTGTGAGCTGCAAAACTGGACATTTATGTTCTCAATTTATACTAGTTTTTCCTGATATTTCTCTTTTTTGAAAAAAATTAATCCATGTCAACATGGTTGCCAACAGTCTTGTACCAAAATCCTCGTAGTCGTATCAGTGGATACCAGATAAAAGTCCTCGGAATTCAATCATACAACGAAATTTGCAGAAGTTATATAACTTATAAGTAAGTGAAACTGGGTGTGCTGGAAGCTGTAATATAAGACCTGACCTCATATTGGTGGTCTCAACCACAGTTTCTTCCTTGTCTGTCTAGGACACATGTATAGTCAAGATCAACCAAGTGAAAGTTCTAGACCAATGAAATTTGTTGTAATATTTGTTACTAATTTGGTCAGAAGACAGACATTTATATCCAATCCAGCAAGTGATTATGACTGTCTTCTCCTTTATAGGTATTTTATCAGTCGGCCTAGGAGCAGCTTATTTCAGTGTTGATAGTTTTCTGTGGAGTTTAAGCTACATTGTCGGCTGTTTAATTATCGCTGCTACAAACCTAGAAGAATGGGAAGTAAGTAAACAAATCAGTCTTGTTCCCTACACATACCAAGTATTAGAAAATGTTTTGTATCAGCACATATACAGTGTTGCAGCCAGAGGTTTTTTTTGGTTCATTTGACACACATTTTTTGGACCTGACCCACAATTTTGGAAGTGACGGGTTATGGTACACTATTGTGCTAGACAGCTGATGTATTACAGTAGTGATATTATTGACTTGGTGCATATTTAGTTGCCCTGAGACTAGTCTTGGTGTTACCCCAGTGTTTCTATCCCAAGAAGCTCTCCAGCCCAGAGACTTGTCTTGGTGTTACAACTATCTCAAGAAGCTTCCTACACCAAGGCAAGGCTTTTGCCTTTCGCAAACTCAGGAAGCTATTCTTAATTTGAAATTACCACCTACAGCTTGTAGGTGACACCAAGACAACTAACTCTCTTGGCTAGTACTCCTTCAATGGCTGTTACTAAATTTGTCAACATTCAAGTATATTGAAGGTCTAAGGTTTCAAAAGAGAGTCAGATTTTACTTGCGATATACAACATCTGATCATTGGAGCATCATGATCTTGAAAATTCTGATAACCTGAATCCACAATCACAAAAACATCTATGTCAGATATGATGCCAGCCTATCAGGATTTGTTTCGCTGTGACCTTCAATCTGATTCTGATTGTAATGCCAAATTTTAAAATATGTTCATTTAAAAGTTGGTGTCATAATCAGAAGCAGATTGCATATCTAAGCTATTGGATGTCAGCATTGTTATTAATTTTTTCTATTTGGTAGGCTTTTATTTAAGGAAATGTTATGAACAAAAAAAAAGATGATTTGTAACACAAAATGTGATTTATGTTCTATCTTCAGTGGGTATAACTTTCTATTCGGTTTTCTGATGCAAATATTAATTGTTCAGAAAAAATAACACAAAGTTTAATCTGACTACAGATCATGATGTATCAATTTTATACTCGTTCATTAATAATGAAATTATGAGAAATTTGCCAAAAAAAGTCCACAAAAGTTATGTTTTAATTTCACTCTGACTCCAGGTATGTATCATATAAAAAATGTCTCCTCACCTTTATTACTGTAAAAATTGCTATTTCAACAGTGATAACCTATTCAATAATAATAATAACAAGACACAGATGTTCACTTTATCTTTAGCATTTTTCTGAAATAAAATGCCACTTTCGTTTCACAGGATTGCATTTTTGACAAGGACAAACAGGAAGCCAGAATGAAGAAATTTAATCTTATGCATAAAATATTGTTGCCATTTAGAGAACAAAGACAAGGTAAGAAATCTGTGATTCATTTGTTAGAGTGCCACCACTGGCCAGAGTAGAATATACTATTGTTTAGAATTGATAGACTTTTCAGGAAAGATCGACATACAGAAATGATAAAATTTCATTAGGTTTGTCTGCAATGAAACTTCCTATTCGAAAAGACACAATATACACTGGTGATTGCATTTTTTAGCATGGCTGAACTAGGGTTCAACAGAGTTGTTTTCTTGGTGTTGTGGTCACACAGATGATAATAACATTTAAACTAGATTCAGTACTTGTGCTACAGTGTCATTAGCACCTGTTTTTTCTCTCTAATAATTTCTTTGTTTTGTGGTCAAATCGACATTTTATGTTGCATGGTAGACTAGTCAGTAGTCATGTATTTTTCTCATTTTAACTTTGAACACAATATTTTAACTCACTTTATTGTCTCATCTCAGTTACCCAGCCTTTCATCATTGTGGGCTACACCTGCTAAGTGAGTGTAGCCTCTGAGACTGGGTAACTGGGACTATTTACAGTTTGAACCACTTTTTAGGAAGTGGCTAAATGAAAAAGGTGTGTCCATTTTACAAAAAGAGTTATTATTCTGAAAAGACTTCTGTCCAAGGAAGGAAAGCAAAATGAAAGAGAAAATATGTGTCTATGTACCACTTTTATGTTTGATAATTACATTACAGTGGTGGTAGGTTTGTCTGAGATTGTCAGTGTCAAAGTGAAGGAAGAAGAGGTAAAATATACTGGCAAAGGATTCTTTATTGTTTTGGTATGCGAGTCTGGTTTTGTTCTTCCAATCACTGACTCCTGCTTTGTTGGTGATAAAAGGTAAGACAAATATACCTTTCTAATGTATAGCGCCACCTAGTGGTATAGTTTTAAATTACTGACTCCTTTGTTTCTTGGTGATGAAAGCTTAGAATACATACATTTCTAATGAATAGCACCCACTAGTACACTTTCCAATCACTGACTCAAGCTCTGAAGATAATAAAAGGTTAAAACAATAAACCTTTCTAACAAATAGCGCCCTCTAGTGGTACATATTGTAGGCACCGACAACAGCTTGTATTTGTTAATGAAAACAAGGCAAGAATAACATACTATCTAAAGAATAGCACCCTCTAGTGGTACACTTTTCAATCACTGACTTGTTCTTTAGATGATAAAAGGTGAAGAGAATACATTTTTCTAATCAATAGCACCCTCTTGTGGTACTTTTCTAATCACCGACTTCACCAAGCACAGTTATTGTTATTTAGCCTTTAATTAATTTAGGTTTGCAAACATTCTCAATTCTAGTTCACACGTGACATTATGTGACCTGATCAAATCGTTCCTCAAATTGGACCAAACGAGTGACTTTGGAGATAACTTTGGCTACGAAGACGACATATCGTCATCAGATGACAGTGATGATTCCATAGAGGAGGAAACAACAGATGACCAACTCAATTCATATACAGTGCAAAATGAATCAAGTGAAAATATAGAATTTGAATCTAAGGGATAAAATAAAGCAGTCTTTATTGTCATGACTTTATACATGTATGAACATTGAAAATATATTATTATATCAAAACATCATTTTAGGAAATAAAGGTATTTCATAAACTTTGGGTTCTGGAAAGTCATTTCTCATGATTTCACATCACATAATAATGCACATTCATGACTAAATTTTCTGAAGGATATAAACACTTAGAAGTTATGACATTCCTGACTTGTCATTTGACGGACCTGACTTATCAATTGATATTCCTGACCTACTAATTGACGAGTTCGACATTTGGCGTCGATTAGGCTCTATAGTACATGTATCACCAATGAAATGACAGAGATGAAAATGAGTTTCAATTTTGTGTTTCTCGGGAATCAATTAAGTGATGTTTATGTGATGTAAAATCATAAAATGAGTCTCCAGAAACCAAAGTTTATTTCCTGAAGTGGTGTTCCCCTTTAACTAGATACTTTACATGCGGAAACTGTCAATGATACATGTTGGATGAAGGGGGGAGGGGGGGGGGGTAGACTAGTCTTGTGGACCAACCATTTGAAAGAAGTAACTATTTTGTAGAAGCTTTATTTTACCTCTTAAGTTTCTGTTGTTATAATTTAAGTTACTGTTTCAAATAGAAAATAAAACAGTTATGGTGGTCTACTGCAGGAGAGCACTTATACAAGGCCATCACCACTACATGCAAGGGTGGCATTTTCGGTTCCATATACATGGTCACACAACAGAATTGCAACAGTTCTGGATTCACTGCAAGTCCATTGTGTGAGTGTCATGTATACGGAACCTTAAATGCCAACCTTTCATGGCTTGCAAGTTGGGATTTTGGCAAACACTCTTGAGATGTCAAATTTTATTCTGTAAAAAGATCAGAAATGTGAGGGAAAAATTAGAACCCTAACCTTACAAGGCTAGATATTTGCTAAAGTTAGATGCTCTAACACAGACTAGCTTTGTATCACATATACTATACCACATGTCATTGTTCTATAGATTATATTTTCATCATAGTTAGTTGAACATTCAAGTCATTTTTGTATTCATCTTCTGTAGATATATGTTGTCATGTACTTTTGTATTGGACTCATCCTGAAAGTCTGTCTCTGCTTTCTAAATCATTCTTGAGAAAAATATCCATGACAACCTTGGAAATAAATGACAACTCTTTTTTAGCAAATAAAATTGTGTGAAGAATCTTCTGTAGCCAAATATTACAATGTATGAGTGTAGTGTACATGTAATATGTATTGTAAGGAGTTACAGGTTTTGTATACCAAGTTATAAAGATCACACACTCTTTATTGAAGTGTCTGGACTCGCTTGACCAATGCTCTGTACCCATAGAACACTCTATGCATGATTCCCTGAGAACTTAGATCAAAATGAAAACTATCATGTACTGTGTGTGTCACCTGATACGCTACATATGATGAGTGACAAGTATTAACATATTACAGCAACTGATTTATTCATAAATAAACATAAATAGTACAGATACAGAGGTTGGTAGATGGATGGATGGATGGACGGACGGACAGATAGATAGATACTCACTTTGAGAGATAGGTAGATGGGAGGTTTGATGGATGGATGGATGATGGATAGATAGATAGATAGATAAATAGATTGATGGATTGACAGATTGATTTGGCCATGGTGCATTGATCCTTTTGAAAACATACAGAGATAATAGAATGGACAGTTTTCAAACCCCATATATATCATACAAATATTTATTTTATTCTGTAAAAGCTGTAAGGATGGGAGTTTGTAAATGACTTATACAAATAACATTTTGTAAATATCTATGTGTAAAAGTCTTGCATGTAAAAGTTTATTGAAATGATTCCTTAATGTCACCACAAATGATTATTTGTGATGTACATATTTTCTGGAACTATATTCTATAATTTCTAAACATGAACTAAGTGACATAAAATATACATCTTTTAGATGGTAATTTACACGTTGTATTTTTAATATAAAAGTTTGTATATTGGAGTTTTACCTTTCTGAGGAATTACAAACAATCAAATTTCGTTTTTCCATAGTGATATAAAGTCTTTTGAGAGTTTTTGTGTCTGGACAAAACGTTTAGCAACAGTGTTTTTGTATTTTGCCCTTTTTTTGTAAGTATATTATATCTCGAATTCCCAAACATTTGTACCTGAGTTCCAAAAGGAAAATTATTATCACTTTGAAAACTTAAATATTCATGATATCTTTCCCATTTCATCATATTTTATTTGCAAGTTGGACAATTTCAGATTTTCAGTTGAATTCTTCCTCTTTCTATATATTTGTAGGTTTCTGTTTAATAATGGATACTGTTCACCATTTCAGTAATTTACCTTCCCCCAGATTACGTTTAAAAATCACCCAGTTAGATAGTTGAATTTTGAAATTTAGCATGCTTGTATATCTTTTGTATGTAAATGTTTTCTAATATAGTAACATGTGAATAGCGCCCCCTGGTGGCATATTGCGCTATTTAATAGTGTTCCCAATATCTTGGAAATAAAAGTTTTAAACTGACACTGTTACTTTGTTTAAGACAACTCCAACCTAAAGTCAGTTTAAAGAAATAAGGGGTCTGCACAGAAATGTATAATGCATTTTATGTATACAAGCTCTTGCATAATGAATATTTGCAGTTTGAATATTTGCAAAAATGTATATCATTTATCGATTTGAACTATTATTATATAACTATGATACTCCTTTTGAATCGTCATTTGCCATTTTTACATTACTTGCTTGCATTTACATGACTACAGCCTTAAATTTTGAACTTCTAATTAGTATATGTTAAGAGCTTTTGGTATATTATGACAAATAATGGTACCATGCAGTTCAATGACATTATCAAGAATTATTACTCTGTTACTTTTGACCTTTGCTTCTCCTTCCATGACTCTTTCTCTGTCTTGTCCTTACTGTCCCTGATTCTCGAGTCTCTGTTCCTTTCCCTGTCCTGTCCTGTCACTTTCTCGTTCTCTTTCTCTGTTTCTGTCATTTTCTCTGTCTCTTTCACTGTCTCCTTCCCTTTCTCGATATCTGAATCTGCCTCTTTCCCTGGCCCTTTCTCTACCTCTTTCTGTGTCTCTGTCTCTTCTTCCGATTTCTGTGTCCCATTCGCTGTCTGTGTTTCTTCTTCCCGTGCCCCCGTCTCTGTCTTTAAATTTTCTGTTTCTGTTCGCGCTGTCTCTTTTCGGCTTTCTTCAGCCTGTAGAGAAATTAAGACAATTTGCTAATTTTGATTTGAGTAACATTTCAAAGGGTTGCCGTGCAATATACCAATACATAGGCCACAAATTGGCAAGTAAAAACTACAACGAAATTATTACGATTTCCGAATTCCTTTGATACAAACAAGCAAATTTCCATCATACAAATGTATATTTTATATTAGTTTATTCAAAAGGTCTAAGAGCACATTATCCAGTAGGGCACCAGATCTATATACCTGACGAAGGGCACTGTGAAAGAATGATGGTGCAGATTTTCGTCCTTATACATATATGTAGAACATATACATACGGAATTCATTTGTATAACACACTTTCAGGGACGTAAAGTTCAGGGCAGTACTGGTCATTGGTTTCGTCGTATCATTCCTAGATCCCTGGAGAAGGTCTCTTATGTGAGACCAAAACGTCGGTGAAGTTTTGATAAAGGAAAGATTATACGGAAGCCCTGCTTTATACATAACTTTGATAACTGTTGATTTCCATCATTTCTTGGCAATAAATTGCTTAAGAATATTTATTATATGATGATGATAATAATAGTTGAAATCATGAAATCGGACGAGGAAAAATGTATGGTTTGGCAAAATAATAGATAAGGTTGGTCCAATCGAAACATTGAAAATGAGCATTTGTCACAACTTTTGTGACCCCCCCCCCCCCTATTTTCTTGATTAGATATATCTTGAAATGTAGTTTAAACCTAAATTTATTTGAGTTGATTCATTACGAGAGAAAACTTATGAGTGAGATGAAGAAAACCTGTGTGGTAGTTATGTCAGTTATGTTTCAATTCTCAGCCAGGAGAAGGAAACTTTCTGACCTAGTGCTGCGTCGTGCAAGAAGTCAAGTACCCGTAACTAATTGCAAGGTTAAACTTTGGACTGGCGGCGACAGTTGGAAGTACGCATGAGCAGATACGTTATGCGTATACCCGAATCAAGATGTTTCTCTCGAGACACATACGCTCGGTAAAAGTTTCACAAAGCCTTTTCGTGACTAAACGAGGGGTTACTTCTACGGTAAGTGTTCTACTCGTAAGATATATGTTTATGATGGGCTCATGAACGCTTATAATACGTCAAAGTTGTTATTATAGCCACAGCCCGGCGTTATAAGCTTAAATAAGAATGGGGGTGAAAACGATATATGGAGACAACCCGATGAGAGAGGGTAAGAGGTGGTTTATAGTGACACACGTAATAAGCCACTGATATATAAGTGTGGACACGTTTTAAAAACAATTTCGACTTTGTGAAGCCGTGCCCCTGTAAACAACTATCAAGGTAACATTAGACTGTAGCGCAATGTTGCATTATTTGGGACTGGAGAGGTAAGGAGAGTGTTGAATTTGTAAAGGTGACCCCTTTGAATGTATATTATAATACTTTCAATTAGTATTTCAGTGGAATGATAACAATTTACTTGGCGAATCCAGTATTTATCGTATTCGTAAAACATTGAAACATCTGTGGCGTTGCACTTTATTTCAGTACATAGTCCATTTATGTTCAGTACATTGAAACACCTTGTCATTGTTTCATTCGAGCCCACGTCCACCGTTACTCTTATATCGAGGTACCCTGTCATCGGTGGCCAAAATTGAACAGAATTACGCAAAACTCTATAAAGTCTTGCGTACATAATTGCAATAAACAATTGAAATATACAGCAAAGAAAAACCTTGCAACCCGTAGGCTAAATGGATTTTCTAATTCATAATATAGATATGATGCGTGTCTGTCTGTCTGTCTGTCTGTCTGTCTGTCTGTCAGACGTAAACTATTGCAATGCTCTTTCGGATATATGTTGTGCGTACTACATTACAATAGGCCCAGCCGCCAGATTCCTGCGTACTTCAAAGAAATCAATACATGAGCACAGAACGCAGTGTACAAAAGTTCAACTGATTAAATTGTAAGGATATGCCATGACACGTTTGTGAGTTGAGGTCAGCGGCAAGACATACAGACACGTAAATAAGATCTGTGTTTCCACATTATTTTCACTTCATGAAGTTTTCTAGGTATAAGTCAAAATGTATTCCATGAGACGTATAAGCTCGTCAACGGTTTTGCGAACTTTGTTTATGACAAACAGAGGGGCTCGTTCGAAGGTAAGCACTCCACTCGTAAGTTCAGGAATGACAGGTTAACATTTGCAATGTGTCACGGGCGTTAGCAATATACAGACCAGATAATGAAAATTGCAGTACGACAGATAGAGACAATCCGATGCCTGAGAAGGTAACGACAAAATGACGCACATCAATGCACATATGTAAGACAGATTGGAAACATTCAACGTGTGTTAAACGCTGCCACAATTTGGGACTTTGTACTATGTTGATAACTACAAAGCTGATGCTAGACGTCAACTCATTATTACATACTTGTGGTTGGACAGGTCTCATGGGGCGTCACTTCCTATATGTACATGTAATACATTGTCACGAGCAACAATAATACTATAAGACAGTAATATATCGGTTACACATATCGACATACACGTCGACCATGCACACTGTAGGCATTAACCTAAATTGTATACGGACATCTTTATTTGATATTAATACAACAGACGGGCGATGTATCCCGCATTCACCAGGGCAAAGTTGCCTTAGTCACCGGTTCAAGTGACACTGGAGGTATTGGCTTCGCTATAGCAAGGAGTCTGGCAAAGAGGGGATGTAGTATAATTCTAAGTGGTATTAGAGACAGCGATGAAATGGACTCTCTTAGGACAGAACTAGAAGGGTAAGTGGAATGTATAGGTATGTATTTTGAACTGAGTAATACGGTACTTGTAGTTTGCTTATATTAGATGTATTACCGTATGTAACGTTACAATTAATTCACGGTCGTCCGTTTGCATTGAAAACAGAATTGAAAAGAAATAGATACACAGGCTTAAGAATTTTAGAACCCTTTCCTTCAACATGTCTTCTCAGACAATATGAAGTTCCAGCTCATTATATCAAAGCTGATTTGAACGTTCTTGCTGCAATCAATACATTATACGACAACGTCAGGCATATATATGCTGAAGGAGTGGACATACTTGTCAATAATGCAGGTAAATTATTACACCACTTTTAATATGTAACACACAGACATATTTACAGACTCTGACAAATCTTAAAGGCCCATTATACAGTCCAGTGTTCATAAATATCTTAATAGTGGAGTTATGAGGATTACATAGATTTAGGTCATTAGTTCAGGACCAGCGCTTTCTCTTTTGCTCTACCAAACATGTTTTTTCTATCCTAATGTGGAGTGGATGTTTAATTTAAATTCTTGAAATCATGGGGAGAATAATGACGTCATCATGAATGTGTGATGTACCACAATCGCCAACATTTGTTTTAGAACTATGTTTACACAGTCATGCTCTTTTTAAACGTGCATCGTCTTTTTTTTGTCTTCAAATTTGGTTGAAACAATATCTCGATTTATCCTTCCTTGCTTATTTGTGTAATCTAATAACTGCACGGTTAACGTTGACACAACGAAATATTAATGAATGATAGATCGATGATTTCGAACAAAAACAAAAACAACAATAACAACAACAACAACAACAACAACAACAACAACAACAACAACTGCCACAGTAACAGTAACAAATTCAGATAGGTTATCTCGTTCCTAATTATCAGCTATTCTTAGTATTCATCCAATGGAAGAGTTCCCACTGGAAACCTGGGAAAGAGACCTTCGAGTCAATTTGACTGCTCCATTTTATCTCACTAAACTATGTTTACCAAATATGAAACGGAAAGGTGAGTATCCTTTGCGTATAGTCGCCAAATCACATTTCACTTCATTTACATGTATGTCACTTCTAGTCATGTGATACTGTGTCTCAAAGGAAATGACATTTTTGATGGTAATATTTAAAACTTTTATTTGAAATAAGGACCGAGAAAAATAACACAATAATATTAGAAATCCGGAAAATCACGAAACATTTTTTTTATTCCTGCTTGACCCTGTGATATGATGGCAATCACAGTTAATCAACATTTACCTCAACATCTTTGCATTTATGTATAGGGTGGGGAAGAATCGTCAACATTAGCTCATTGTGTGGTGTACGGGGATCTGTTCAACTTGCGTCCTATTGTTCAGCTAAACACGGATTACATGGTCTAACAAAGGTTTGTTATTCTAACTCTATAATTAATGTTTTGATGAACTATAAACCATTTCTAGTAATTAATTAGCTTGGCACTTTAAACATAAATACAGACCCATGGATTTATCCCCTTTGTATTGAGGTTAGTTATCCCACTTAATGTGACATGGATATGCGACGGCTGTTTTTCTTTCTTTCTTTCTTTGTTTTTTTGGGGGGTGTATGCATATTATCACAACAGTTGCAATCACTGATAATATCAATTTTGAGATATCAATTCTTTTGATGAAATGTCCAAAACACATGCTACAAGTACTAGTTTCCTAGTAGCCAACCTATACAACTTCAGGCGAAACATCCTGTGAATAGTTTGACATCGAGATCTTTGAAATTCTTTTGCGTGCCGATAAGAATTTTATAGAATAATGTACCACTTACTACCTGGCTACGAGGATACTAGTAGACGCCCGTAAACTTTAAATGCTATGATCTTACAAGTGTCATTCAAAAGTTTAAGATTTTTCAAATTGTAGTATTTTGACATTTGTAATCCGACAATGACAAGTGTGTTTTAACCACCGAGGATCTGTTCAGATATAAAACTACAACTTTTATTTGATAATATCTTATTTCCATGAGATAGAATATCTGTTTTAATTCCTTCCCACAGGTGACTGCACTAGAAACCCTTGGCAGTGGAGTGACTAGTAACGCCATAGCCCCTGGATTGACAGATACTGTTAGTGAGTAATAGTAGCTCCTTAGGTCCCTCAGTGAAGGCAAAGTGCAACTTACGTGACTGCAGATAGCAGCATCATATAATGTACGTATAGTTCAACCAGCAACATCCAAGAATGTGCATCTTAGTCGTCAACAAACATTTGCAATATCAAAAATACACTTTTAAATGAGCATATTTCCCTCCAAATTAAAGGACAGATATGAACATGTGTTTAGATATGTGTTTACATGCAATACTTGTTCAAAATGAAGAATTTCGCATGTTGTTTACTTATTTGACATAGTACTGAGACGTGTTTATTTACCAGCAGTAACCAAGAGATCTGTTGCATAGCAGTTAGCTAAGAAAATCAAATATTTGAGTAGATGGTGTACTTTGTTGGGAACATCCCAAAATGTGGCATTGATGTTGGTATCGTGATAAAACATGCATATGTGTCATGAATAAGCCTGTCAAGGCTCTATAGATATTTCAACACGTTTAAGTATAAAAATCAACATTAAAAATACCATTTTATATGAGTTGAATGCAAATTATTAAAGTTAGATTACATTGGTTTCTCAAGTTGGCCCGTACCCCCTTAATGTCTAAATCCAAAATGATTGGACGCGACTTGTCTTATAACTTAGGGACTGTTATTGTTTGGAAAAAGGGAAATAATCGTATTTTTCCCGGAACCAAGTTCATTTAATCGTGCATCTTTTAATGTATATATGACTTTAGTTATATTTTTTTGCTTTTTGTAACTAGTGGTTCGAGAAATGATCCAAACCAATGCTGAAAACTGGGGCGTATCTTTAGAAGAGGCAAAGGTAAGAACAACATAAAATAACTTCCTCTTTTGATAGTTTTGAAGAGAATTGTGGCATGGGGATATTAAAATTGAAGAAATACTTATACCTTGACTGTACGTAATATATATAGAGAATGTGATGTTGGTGTGACCATTAATCTCATGGTGTAAAAAGAAGGTTTTCCCTTTTATGAAGTCCTGGTGTTGTTTCAAAACAGTCTAGCTAGACTGCCTGTAGCTTGATTATAATAATGTTCTTAGGTGTTTGGGAAGATCATTTCACACACTATTCAAGTGTTTTCAGCAAAGGTGCTATCACGGTTTTTTTGTTTACGATGACACATCATGTAAACTTCCCATTATAATTATCATTTATGGAGTCATATAGTTTACTATTAGTTCATTATTCATTGATGTGTTTTCAGCAAAGGTGCTATCGCCAGTACACGTTTACAGCCAGTACACAATGAAAGGTGATGACACATTATGGAAAGTTCATGGACACTTCCCATTATAATTATCACTTATACAGTCATATAGGAGACAGAATAACAAATATATATTCATAGAATATAAACGCCTCTGATCGTGTGAAGTATTCTTATATACTGTGATAAAGGCATATTTTCTTTATTTGACGTTTCTTGAAACTTGAAAGGAGAACAATTAACATTAAGGTTCAATACAAAATAAGCTGAGACATAGTCACATGATTTCAATATTACAGACCAAATATCATATTTGAGTTTAAACCATCAATAATTTCAGTGTGCTCGTTTTCTTTACTTTCTGATTTATTAAAGAAAAGGTCAGTGGAGACCTATAGCCTTTCTGGTCAACTGGTTGAAGTCGATCAGGTAAGATAACCATATAGCCACTCTTCTACTTAAAGACCATAAACTGTTTACACTACACGACAATCAATATGGTGAGTTTGCATGATGTGTATTAATGTCATCAATACAAGGGTACTTAATCCTTGAGAGGTAAAATTATCCAGAGTTGGATGTCCGTGATATTGTTACGGATGAGAGAATACAACATTTTAATATTCGCTAAGTTTTGATGTTTTGCGAGGTCACCGTGAACTCTCAGCTGTCATGAATTAATACTTAGAACAAATGTTTGCATTTCGCGAATAGTATTCTTCTAAGATGACAACATTAAGTTATTAAACGATCGTTGATGTCAAATAATGACTAATTACAGACAGTTGGAAGAACAATGACGTGATCACATTGTTTATAAGAATTTAATGAAATAAATTATGGATTCATTCTTTTGGAAGAGACGGTTTGAGGTCAGGAGCTTCGATCTGCTCCGTGGCCACTTCTGAATGATCCAGGTTAACCATGAACATTGTGTTTAGTCTGAGCTAATTCCCTAAAAGTCCTAGTCGATCCCGTGTACAGAGTGGAGAGAGAGAGCGAGAGAGAGAGAGAGAGAGAGAGAGAGAGAGAGAGAGAGAGAGAGAGAGAGAGAGAGAGAGAGAGTAACATGGAGGAGGGTTACCTTAAGAGTAGAGGTAACCCCCCAATTTGTTACAATTACAGGTCAAACAGAAATTGCAGCGTTTGTGTCTATTTAATGACATCTATTGTGAATATAATATGATGAATTTTTGCTGTCCTATCTTCTGCTTTCACAGATTGGCGAGTTGTCAGCGTTCCTGTGTTCACCTGCAGCTGACCAGATGACCGGTTCGGTTTATTCTATAGATGCGGGGTTCACTGCGCAGTAAAGTATCGCAGAGCTGTGCAATTCAAAACATGGTGATCAGTCTGTTAATCGAGTGTGAAGGACCAACTCCGAAAACAATTATTTGTATACTGTATTGTACCTTACTTGAGGGATGTAGGAATATTGTTTTCCATACAGTATTTGTTTATTGAGGATCTCACGGTGACAGTACAAATCGTTGTACTATATATGATTTTATTTCACAAATCATGCCTTGATGTAGCTAGAGTATTTCAATCATGGCGTATACGTACATAAAGATATGTGAAATAATCACCAAAGCATAGATGCTTAAATGTACCTGATTTAAACTGAATGCCGTCCGTAAGGGCAAAGTTTTGAGGTTGTTGTTGTTCTTACAGACAATTGAACGACTGGGATGGTTGCATATTTTAAATTAATTTCATGTATGAAATTATGCATGGTCAACTTCCTTCTCATCCGTCATCGTCAAAACCCACGAGACAACATATTTAATGTGTTAGGTTGAGTAAGTCATCAAGCCGAGCCAAGACATATCAATTAGGCTTCTAGTGTTCTAGAAGTAAATTACGGAATGTTTTGCCTTGTAATATACATGACATAGGAGCTTGAAAACCAAGGTAAACAAACATCCTCATATCTGCATTATTTTATTAGAAAGGCTGAGAGCGCATATCTGTAGCGTATATTTTACAGTCTACCTGTTTGTATGTCTGTATACATATAACATTGATATGTAAACTTGTTTTGCATAATGTGTTGCTTTGCTTTTGACACTTGTGGAAATAAATCTTTCGACTTTACCGTGTATATTGCACCCCTCCCTATTACATTGTACAGAAGGTCAACTGATTAAGTCTTAAGGATATGCCATGACACGTCTGTGGATTGAGGTCAAGGGTAAGACATATAGACACCTAAATAAGCTCGGCATATCCAAATTATTTTCACTTCTTTACGTTTTCTAGATTAAGTCAAAATGTATTCCATGAGACGTATAAGCTCGTCAACGGTTTTGCGAACTTTGTTTGTGAGAAACAGAGGGGCTAGTTCAAAGGTAAGCACTCCACTTTTATGTTCACGAACGACCGGTTAACATTAATGTGTCATGGCCGTTAGCCATATATGCAGACCAGATAATGAAAATTGCAGTCGGACAAATAGAGACAACCCGATGCCTGAGAAGGTAATGACAAAATGACGCACATCAATGCACATATGTAAGACAGATTGGAAACATTAACATGTGTTAAGCGCTGCCACAATTTGAGAGTTGGTACCCTGTTGATAGCTACCAAACTGACGCTAGACGTCAACGCATTGTTACATTCTTATGGCTGGAGAGGTCACATGGGACGTCACTTCCTACATGTACATGTTCATTGTCACGAGCAACAATTATGCTATACAAGACAGTAATATATCGGTTACACATATCGACACACACGTCAACCTTAACCATGCACACTGTAGTCAATAACCTAAATTGTACATGGACATCTTTATTGACATTAATACAACAGACACGCGATGTATCCCGCATTCACCAGGGCAAAGTTGCCTTAGTCACCGGTTCAAGTGACACTGGAGGTATTGGCTTCGCTATAGCAAGGAGTCTGGCAAAGAGGGGATGTAGCATAATTCTAAGTGGTAGTAGAGACAGCGATAAAGCGGACTCTCTTAGGAAAGAACTGGAAGGGTAAGTGGAATGTATGTACTTTGAACTGTGTAATACGGTACCTGTAGTTTGCTGAGATGTATTACCGTATGTAACATTACAATTAATTCACGATCGTCCGTTTGAGTTGAAAACAGAATTGAAAAGAAATAGATACACAGGCTTAAGAATTTTAAAATCCTTTCCTTCAACATGTCTTTTCTAGACAATATGAAGTTCCAGCTCATTACATCAAAGCTGATTTGAACGTTCTTGCTGCAATCAATACACTATACGACGACATCAAGCATATATATGCTGAAGGAGTGGACATACTTGTCAATAATGCAGGTAAATTATTACACCACTTTTAATACGTAACACAGACATATTGAAAGACTCTGACAAATCTTAAAGGCCCATTATACAGTCCAATTTTCAGAAATATCTTATCAATGGAGTTATGACGATTACATACATGTCATTTGTTCAGGACCAGCGCTTTCTCTTTTGCTCTACCAAACAACGGTTTTTTCTCACCTTGGTTTTAATTGTAATCCGGAGAGGATCTTTAAATTCTGGGCATGAATTCTTGAAATCATGGGGAGCATGATGACGTCGTCATGAATGTGTGATGTACCACAATTGTTTTAGAACTATGTTTACACAGTCATGCTTCTTTTAAAGGTGTCGTCTTTTTTTGTCTTCAAATGTGGTTGAAACAATATCTCGCACGATCGATTTATGCTTCCTTGCTTATTTATGCAATCTAACTGCACGGTTAGCGTTGACAAAACGAAATATTAATGAATGATAGATCGATGATTTCGAACAAAAACAACAACAACAACAACAACAGCAACAACAACAACAATAACAAGAACAAATTCAGATAGGTTATCTCGTTCCTAATTATCAGGTATTCTTAGTATTCATCGAATGGAAGAGATACCATTGGAAACCTGGGAAAGAGACCTTCGAGTCAATCTGACTGCTCCATTTTATCTCACTAAACTAAGTTTACCAGATATGAAACGGAAAGGTGAGCATCCTTTGCGTATAGTCGTCAAATCACATTTCACTTCATTTACATGTATGCCACTTCTAGTCATGTGATACTGTGTCTCAAAGGAAATGATAGTTTTGATGGTAATATTTGAAAACTTTTATTTGAAATAAGGACCGAGAAAAATAACACAATAATATTAGAAATCCGGACAATCAAGAAAAAAATATAATATCCATTCCTGCTTGATCCTGTGATATGATGGTAATCACAGTAAATCAATATTTACACTTCAACATCTTTGCATTTATTTATAGGGTGGGGAAGAATCGTCAACATTAGCTCATTGTGTGGTGTACGGGGATCTGTTCATCTTGCTTCGTATGCTTCAGCTAAACATGGATTAAATGGTCTAACAAAGGTTTGTTATTCTAACTCTATAATTAATGTTTTGATGAACTATAAACCATTTCTAGTAATTAACTAGCTCGGCACTTTAAACATAAATACAGACCCATGGATTTGCACCCTTTGTATTGAGGTCAGTTATCGCACTTAATGTGACATGGATATGCGACGGCTGTTTTTCTTTCTTTCTTTCTTTATTTTGGGGGGAGGGGGGTGTATGAATATTATCACAACAGTTGCAATCACTGATAATATCAATTTTGATATGTCAATTTTTTTATGAAATGTTCAAAACATATGCTACAAGTAGTGGTTTCCTAGTAGCCAACCTATGCAAAAAAGCCTGTGAATAGTTTGACATCGGGATATATGAAATTCTTTTGCGTGTCGATAAGAATTTTATAGAATAATGTATCACGTACTACATGGCTACGAGGATACTAGTAGACGCCTGTAAACTTTAATGCCATGATCTTACAAGTGTCATTCAACAAAGTTTAAGATTTTTCAAATTGTAGTATTTTGACATTTGTACTCCGACAATGACAAGTGTGTTTTAACCACCGAAGATCTGTTCAGATATAAAACTACAACTTTTATTCGATAATATCTTATTTCTATGAGATAAAATATCTGTTTTAATTCCTTCCCACAGGTGACTGCACTAGAAGCTCTTGGCAGTGGAGTGACTAGTAACGCCATAGCTCCTGCTATAACAGATACTGTTAGTGAGTAATAGTAGTGCCTTAGGGCCCTCAGTGAAGGCAAATTGCAACTTACGTGATTGCAGATAGAAGCATGTATGTAATGTACTTATAGTTTGTGTTCAACCAGGAGCGTCCATGAATGTGCATCTTAGGCGTCAACAAACATTTACAATATCAAAAATACACTAATTTTACTGTCTTTTGAATTACCACTTCTAGCATATTTTCCTCTAAAATTAAAGGACAGATCTAAACGTGTCTTTTTGCAATTGAATACTTGTTCAAAATTATGAATTTCGCATGCTGTTTACTTATTTGACATAGTACTGAGACGTGTTTATTTACCAGCTGTAACCAAGGGATATGTTGCATAGCAGTTTGCTAAGTAAACCAAATATTTGAGTAGATGATGTACTTCCAAATTGTTGGGTACACCGCAAAAAGTGACATTGATGTTGGGATCGTGATAAAACATGCATATGTGGCATGAATAAGCCTGTCAAGGCTCCATTGATATTTTGACACGTTTGAGTATAAAAATAATCAACATCAATACCATTTTATATGAGTTGAATGCAAATTATTAAAGTTAGATTACATTGGTTCCTCAAGTTGATCTATATCCCCATAATGTCTAGATCCAAAATGATTGGACGCGACTTGTCTTATAACTTGGGCACTGTTATTGTTTGGAAGCAGGGAAATAATCGTCTTTTCCCGGAACCAAATTCTTTTAATCATGCATCTTTTAATGTATATATGAACTGACTTTGATTCATATTGTTTTGCTATTTGTAACTAGTGGTTCGAGAAATGATCCAAACCAATGCTAAAAACTGGGGCGTATCTTTAGAAGAGGCAAAGGTAAGAACAACATCTTTTGATAGTTTTGAAGAGAATTTTGGCATGGGGATATTTGAAGAAATATTCATACCTTGACTGTATGTAATATATATAAGAGATCGCTTACCTTGGATTATAGCAGCACATATTTACGTAAGCCTTTAGGGGAAGATGCACAAAATGTCAAGTTCAATGTATTCAAATGATCCTTTCCGAAATATGAATAAGTTTTTAACCACTAACCCGTGGGTCCCTGAAAGTCAAAGTGAGAATGTGATGTTGGTGTGACCATAGACCCTATGTTGTGATAAGAAGGTTTTCCCTTTTATAAACTCCTGATATTGTTTCAAAACAGTCTAGCTAGAATGCCTGTAGCTTGATTATAATAATGTTCTTAGGTGTTTAGGAAGATCATTTCACACACTGTTCATGAGATTTCAGCAAAGGTGCTATCACGGTTTTTCGTTTACAGTGAAAGGTGATGACACATCATGGACACTCCCCATTATAAATATCATTTATACAGTCATATAGTTTACTATTAGTTCATTATTCATTTATATACAAACCGTATTAGTGGAAAATAGTAAATTCTTTACAAGGAGACAGAATAAAAACAATCAACTTATAGAATTAAAACGCCTCTGATCGTGTGAAGTATTCTTATATACTGTGATAAAGGTAATATGTTTTTTATTTGACGTTTCATGAGAGGATAACAATTAAAATAAACATTCAGGGTATTCAATACAAAATAAGCTGAGACATACATGTAGTCACATGATTTCCATATTGAAGACCAAATATTATATTTGAGTTCCAACCATCAATAATTTCAGTGTGCTCGTTTTCTTTAATTTCTGCTTTATTAAAGAAAAGGTCACTGGAGACGTTTAACCCTTCTGGTCAAATGGTTGAACTCGATCAGGTAAGATAACCATATAGCCACCCCTACTTAAAGACCAGAAACTGTTTACACTACACAATAATCACTATGGTGAGTTCGCATGTTGTGTATTAATGTCATCAATACAAGGGTACTTAATCCTCGAGAGGTAAAATTATCCAGAGTTGGATGTCCGTGTTATACAGGTCAAAAAGAAATTGCAGCGCGTTTGTGTCTATTTAATGACATCTATTTTGAATATAATATGATGAATTTGTACTCTTCTGTCTTCATAGATTGGCGAGTTGTCGGCGTTCCTGTGTTCACCTGCAGCTGACCAGATGACCGGATCGGTTTATTATATAGATGCGGGGTTCACTGCGCAGTAAAGTATCGCAGAGCTGCGCAATTCAAAACATGGTGATCAGTCTGTTATTCGAGTATGAAGGCTCAATTTCCCCCAAAACAATTATTTGTATACTGTATTGTACCTTACTTGTGGGATTTAGAAAGATTATTTTCCATACCGTATTTGTTTATTGAGGGTCTCATGGTAAGACCGGTTTAATCCCAGATGCAAACTGAAAGCATCTCATAAGGCTTTAATTCTTGTTGACTAAGAAGAGAACCAGCGTTTCTCTAGTGACAGTACAAATCGTTGTATTATATATGATTATATGATTTTATTTCACAAACCATGCCTTGATGTAGCTAGAGTATTTCAATCATGGTGTATACGTACATAAAAATATCCGTACATGAAGATATAAATAATCACCAAAGCATATATGTACCTGATTTAAACTGAATGCCTTCCGTAAGGGCAAAGTTTTGGGATTCTCGTTCCTCCAGACAATTTTTGGAATACAACAGAACATATGCAATAAGTTACATGTTCTCATTGATTGCTGCTTGCCCCTTGCTGTAACAATCTCCAGGCCAACCAGAACATGTAATGTGAAGCTTTATAGAACGTTGTAGCATAGCATTCACCGTGGAAAGAGTTTTAAAGGCCAAAAAAAAGAATTGTTTCTGGTCAGCACGCATCACTTAAATACCCCCCCCCCCCCCACCGAGTCAATTTTCTTTTCATGTTTTTCCATCCAATTCAGTCTGTAGATGAAAGGGAAAACAAAAAAGTAACTCTCCCTACATTAATTGCCACTTCAATGAAGACAACTGAAGACAGCCCTGCACCAATGGCGAAGCCGGGTGCATCTGTGACTAAGATAAAGGAATCGGATTTGTTAGGTAAAGTCAATACTGTTTTAGGTGTTGCATGTTTAATGGTATCAAATGCATGCTGCAGTTCGTCTCACCAGTTGAAGGATTTTTCTCAATAACTTGGTACAGAGGCCTAGCTAATTTAGGGGAAATGACCAGTGCACTGCTGCATGTATAGAGTCTTCCTCTAACTTCATCATTATTCAACAGTAGTGCGTCCTAAAAGGACTAGTGTTTTGGAAAAGATCACATTTTCGTAGATTTAATTTAGTTTTGTCTTGTTAGTCTATCAAAGACAGTTCTTAGATTGTGTGATTGATCTTCAAATTAGTTTTCAGAACAAGTATGTCATCAATAAATACTAGCATTGTGTTCCAGGTTAGCTTTCTAAATACCAAGTTAATCACCCACTGCCATCTCCTTTTCGAATGAGAACTGGAGCAGCAGCCCAATCAGAAGCAAATGGCCCAAGAACACCTACATCTAGCATTTTCTTTAAGTAAGTCTTCTCTTCATTTGTAAAGTGAATAGGGGTTCTCTTTGCCCGTTGTTTAATTGGACGTATTCATGTCGTGTTCAATTATTAAGTCACCAAGATCATAATTATTCAGTTTTCGCAAACACATTTTGTTATTGAAAAAGGAGTTCTCTCACTTGTGTAATGTCATGTTCATTTAAATTGACACTGAATCTTTCGGATAAATCAATTAAGTATGCAGGTAGGTTATCGCTATCCATTACCTAATGATGTTTCAAATTGTCCTTAGCCCTGTCCACATCCCCTGGGGAGCTTGAAGTGTCAATGGCAGTTTGACTCGTCGTACTTACATTACGTTAGTCCCCAACAGTACTGTTGACATTGTCATTGCAGTTGACTCAGTGGCTTGGGATATAACTTTGCCATTTCTAAGAATTACAGGATAATTTGTTGGGTTGAGTTACCATGGTTACCTTAGTGACTTTGAGAGGCCCCCCTCAGACTGGTTAGTCATTTGCAATTTCTGAACTTCTATCTGAAGTATACTTTCAAAAGTATCTAAGTTAGCCCTATTCGATTTTGGAAAATCTAATCCTAACAACGTGTGATCTGAAATTGGGGCAACATAGACTTGCTGTTGATATTGTAACTCCCACTCCCAATCTAAAGCCAATCGGACCCACTAAGAAACATTTCTCTTCTATTCCGCGTCCTGTAGTTGCATTAATGATAGGCTTAACAGAGAGGGGGTAGCATTAAATTGGTCGTAGAATTTCTCTGAAATTATAGTCACCTCTGAGGCAGTATCAATCACTACCCGAGTTCCCTACCCTTCAGCCGTGACAGGTACTCTAATCAAATTGGTTACGTATTAATCTTTTGCTTTGCTTTTGAACCACAGTGGAAATACATCTTTTGACTTTATCGTGTATATGACACCCCTTCCTACTGCATTGTCCAAAAGGTCAACTGATAAAATAGCAAGGTTTACGACTTTGGACTTAGGTCAACTGTAGTACACAGAGACGTAAATAAGCTCTGTATATCCAAATCATTTTCACTTCGTCACGCGTAGATTAAGGTCAAATGTATCTCATGAGACGCATGAGTTCGTTAACGGTATTGCGAAGCCTGTCAGTGACCAGCAGAACGGTGAGTTCGAAGGTAAGCACTTCACGAATGACATATATTTGCAATATGTTGAGGTTGTTACATATATATAGTCCAAAGCTATAAGCCAACATATAATGGGGTGAGACAGGTACAAACCTATGAGAGGGTAAGGAAGTGGCTTATAACGACAACGTGATGCACATCAATCCACATATGTAATTGAAAGTGACGCACATCAATCCATGTATGAGTGAAAACATTTGACATCAGTTACTCGTTGATACAATTTAGGACATAGTACACTTGGTGATAGCTAAAAAAACTGATGATAGACTTCAAGGCATTATTATATTCTTTGTGGCTGGAGAGATCAAGCTGGGCGTCATCATTTCCTAAACATATATTGTCATGAGCAACGATCATGCCATCAGATAGTTATATGTATGTTACACACATCTGCATACATGTTTACCACCGTTGAGACATGAACATCTTTATTGACATCCAAACAGACGGGCGATGTATCCCGAATTCACAACGGCAAGGTTGCCTTAGTCACCGGTTCAAGTGACACTGGAGGCATTGGCTTCGCTATAGCTAGGAGTCTGGCAAAGAGGGGATGTAGTATTATCCTAAGTGGTGGTCGAGACAGCGATAAAGTGGAATCTCTTAGGAAAGAATTAGAAGGGTAAGTGGAATTTGTAGGCAAGTATTTTGGAGGTTGACTGTAATGTAGTACATATATGTGGTTTACCTAGGTGTGTTATATTACAACTGAATGAAGGGGTATGGGTCAGATCTTACCATTCCCTCTGCAATATACTTTTGTTTCACATGGAGAGTTACACACTTTATCATGATTACTGAAACATGTTTAATCAAAACCAGTAACCTTGAGGTATGTAGCATAACAGTTAGGAAAACTAATGGAATGCTTCAATCAGGTACTTTTTGGATGCACTCAACAAGTACCAATTACCTCAAAATCGTATAAAAAACACACATGCCCAAACCTGTAATTGTTATATATGGAATTGCGCTCCTCTATGGCGAAAATCGATATCTATATTATACAAGATGAGTTTTATGGAAATATTCCAAATTTAGATAAAAACCGTGTACCAAGTTGTTCCATGTCCTTGTAACACGGAGAAGTATGCTAACTGTATTGTCCAATAAAATGAAGTATATTTCAAAAGTGGGACGTAACTTAGTATTCGTTCAGAAACAGCAAGTTAGCTGCATGCCTAACTTCCTCCATTTTGATGGAGTAGATTCACGATTCTTGCATTGGATTTAAAAAAAGAAATTGAAAAGAGATAGATATGCATGCTAAAAAATATTTATTTTTAGAATCCTTTCCTTCAACATGTCTTCTCAGACAATATGAAGTTCCAATTCATTACATCAAAGCTGATTTGAACGTTCTTGCTGCAATCAATACACTATACGACGACGTCAAACATATATATGCTGAAGGGTTGGACATACTTGTCAATAATGCAGGTAAATTAGTACACCACTTTTAATATGTAATACATAGACATATTTAAAGACGCTGACAAATCTTAAAGGGCCATGATACAGTCCAATGTTCACAAATTTCTTATCAGTGGATTTATGAGGATTACATACATGTAGGTCATTTTTTAAGGACCAACGTCGTTCTTTTGCTGTATCAAACAACCTTTTTCGCACGTAGGTTAAAATCCTAATCCAAAGTGTGTCTTTAAGTACAGGGCATGAATACTTGAAATCATGTGGAGAATAATGATGTCATCGTGAATGTGTGATGTACCGTAATCATCTGCTTTTGTTTACATAAATTATGCTCTTTTTATACGTGTATCTTTTTTTCCCAAATGTGACTGAAACAATATCTCGATTTCTCCCTCCTTATATAATTTAATTGTATGGTTGACAAAAAAGTGGAATATTTATGAATGATAGATAGATGATTTAGAACAAAAGAAAAACAAAATTCAGACAGGTTATCTCGTTCCTAATTATCAGGTATTCTTGGTATTCATCCAACGGAAGAGTTCCCACTGGAAACCTGGGAAAGAGACCTTCGAGTTAATCTGACTGCTCCTTTCTATCTCACTAAACTATGTTTACCAGATATGAAACGTAAAGGTGGGAGTCATTTGCATACAGTCGTCCAATCACACGTCATTTATGTCATTTGCTGTCACCGTTGTGTGGGATGTAAAAAACCTAATAGTGCCTAACTGCAAACGTACTCTTTCTGGTTTGGCAGTAATATAATTCCTCATATATAGCTTTTTTAAAGACAGAAATAAGTAGTTAATGAAAGCGAGCAATACCCATGAAAGAAAATATATAAAAGCACCTCTCCACCCTTCATGTAACCTTTGCATAGTACAGAAATAAAAATAACTCTTTGATAATATGAGGGCAATTACAGTTAATCAATATTCATTTCAACATGTTTGATTTTATATGTAGGGTGGGGAAGAATACTAAACATGAGTTCGGGTTGTGGATCAATGGCAAGTGTTCAATATGCTTCGTATTGTTCAACCAAACATGGAATAAATGGTCTAACAAAGGTTTGTTATTCTAAAGTCTAATTTAATGATATACAAACTATGTGTAGCCGTTAATTACAACATAAATATAGACGCATGAGTTTACCCATTTGTATTGCGGTTAGTTATCTCTCTTTATGTGACATGGATATGTCACTTTATTGTTCTGTTTTGTTTTTTGTTTTGTTTGTTTGTTTGTTTGTTTGTTTGTTTGTTTGTTTGTTTGTTTGTTTATGGGGGATTGTGCATGCATATAGCAGTAACAATTATTGATGATACTAATTTCGACTTACAATTTATTTAAGAAATGTCCAGCCAACTTAATATGCATCTGCAAGGCAAATATCCTGTGAATGGTTTGATATCGAGATAAAATTAACAAAATTCTTTTGTGTGCCGACCAGAATTTCATAGAATAATAGACTCTCATTACCCGGCTATGGGGGCACAAGTATACGTCTATTACCCTCAGGGCTGTTATGTTGCAACAATTTCCCGAGGCTGGAAGCTAAAAGGAAAACAGTTGCTACATATATATTACGAGGGGTATAATTGTGCTCGAATAAGGCCTGGAAATTATTGTTTTATAACGCATCATATTAACAGACACACATTCTTTTCATAGGCACGGCAAATCGCTAGTCGGATAGACTTCTGTGCTACATGAATATTGTCCAAGTCCCGTAAAATAGAACATGGATAATGCCCACTCTAGTGTCATTAGTGTCACTTCCTCATGTACGTACAGAACACTGTACTGAGACAGTGAGAGAGTGAGAATGTAGTGTAGGTGTGTTACAAAACACATGCTCACTGATCATGTTCGTGCAACATCATACGTCAGTTTTCCTCGTGCCTGTGGGTTACCCCAACACAGACTGTTTCCCTCGAGGCTTAGTAATAGCACAGAAAGTAATACTGGGTTGAGAGTACAAAAGTAGGGGTTGAACTTGACAATAGTAGTTTCACTTAAATGCTCAATCTTACGAGTTTTATTTAATTTTATATTTTGTACTCCAACAATGACAAGTGTGTTTCAACAACGAGGGTCTCTTCACAAATATATAACTACTTCATTTTACTAATATCTTATTTCCGTGAGATAGATATATATTTGTTATAATTTCCTCTCACAGGTGACTGCATTAGAAACCCTTGGCAGTGGAGTGACTTGTAACTCCATAGCTCCTGCTATGGCGGATACTGTATGTGAGTAATAGTAGCGCATACAGTGAGGGCAAATTGCAACTTTGCGTGATTGCAGAGCCATCATATAACATAGCCTTTACAATAATGAAACGAGTTGTAGCGTCATGGGTATTTCAAAATGAATGGACATAGAGTAAAAGTATACATTATTTGTAATATTTACAATATTTTCTGTGTTGTCATACACACAATATTTCGTGCTATGTATTTATATCTTGTTTTCAACAAGGAAAATCCATGCATGTGCATTTGAGGCGTCAACAAACATTAATACCAAACTAAGCATTACCACTTCTTTTTTTTTAGAATTTCATGTGTTATTTACTCATTTGAATCACTGATTCAGAAATGTGTTTATTTACCAGTTGCAGTAATCGTAAGATCTGCTGCATAGCAGTTAGCTTTAGAAGTAAACCAAATATCTGAATGGATATTATACTTCGTTGAGTACACCAAAAAGTGGCATTGACGTCGGGATCGTGATAAAAAGTACTCATGCCTAACCCTGTCAATGCTATAGACATTTAAACACTTTTGCACGTAAACACCATTCTATATAAGTTGTATATAAATCTTTAAAGCTGTAATGTTAATAGACAAAATGATTACACGCGACTTGTCTTAACGTAGTGACTTATTGTTTGGAAGCTGGGGAACAATCCTCTTTTTCCGAAAACCAATTATTTTAATGCATCTTTTAATGTGTATGAACTAACTTTGGTTTATTTATATTTTGATAGTGGTTCGAGAAATGATCGAAACTAAGGCTAAAAAATGGGGCGTATCTTTTGAAGAAGCAAAGGTAGCAACTATTAAAATAACTTCATGTTACTAATAGATTGTGATGAAGAGACTTGTAGCATGGCATATTTTGAAGAAATGTTCATACTTTGACTGTGTAATATTAGAAGTTGCTCCACTTGGATGATAACACCACATATGCACCCAATGGAGATGCATAACGATCAAGTTCAAGGTCAACACGTGTTCAAATTACTATTTCACAATATTAACTGAGTTTTTAAACAACTAGCCCACTACATTCCTCATTTCTATGCTTTACCATCACATTTGTTTTGGTCAGTGCCAGGAAGAGAACATGAGAATGGGATTTTGGTGCGACAAGAAGTGTATTCCCTTAATAAACGCTCTATGGTGATTCAAAAGAGTCCAGCTAGACTGCTTGTCACACGATTGTCGTAAAATTAATTATAAAGTAGACAAATTATGATGGAAAGTTAACACATTTCCCATCACAATTACCACTGATTATTGTCTGTGAATTCGTCATACATTTATGTATAAAAACGTATTGTTAGAAAATGTATAACGTTTACATAAATTTCAAACAATTCCTTATAAACCAGAAATGCCTATTTATTGTTCCTTTCCACTGTGATGATTTGTCATAGTTAAAGATTAAATACCACGTTTTCTCTAGCCATTAATTATTGGTACCTTTTTTGACTTCTCTTCTTAATTCAAGAAAAAGTCCCTGGAGATGTATAACCCTTCTGGTCAAATGGTTGGACTCGATCAGGTAAGATAACCCTTGAATGGGAGTTTGTTTTGCAGCTGAAAAGTAACATTGACAACGCGTCTTATGTCAAACCCTATGGAGGTCACTTTAGCGTAAAATAGTAATCTTCTTTATCACAGGTTCGTATTTAATAGTACAACATGTTCTTGTAGTAGTCACTTCTGGTTAAGAAGCAGAAACTGTGTTCACTACACAGTAATCAATATGATCAGTCTGCATGTTGTGTGTCAAGGTTAATTAATACTTGAGAGGCAAAACTGTCCGGAGGTGGGTGTCCGTGATGTACTGTCAAAAAGAAATTGCAGCGTTTGTGTCTATTTATTGACATCTATTGTGAATATAATATGATGAATTTTTGCTGTCCTGTCTTCTGCTTTCACAGATTGGCGAGTTGTCAGCGTTCCTGTGTTCACCTGCAGCTGACCAGATGACCGGTTCGGTTTATTCTATAGATGCGGGGTTAAGTGCGCGGTAAAGTATCATAGAGGTGTGCAATGAGAATCATGGTGAATAGCCTGTTATTCGAGTATGAAAAACCAATTGTCGAGAACCAATCATTTGCATGCTGTATTGTACCTTACTTGAGGGATTTAGAAAGACTATTTTTCAAACTATATTTTCTTTATTGAAGGTCACTTGGTGAGGCTGGTTTAAACCAGATACAAACCGAATGCCTCTCCTAAGATTTTAATTCATTTTGACTTGGTAGAGAACAATTTTTTCTCTAGTGACCGTAGAGGTCGTTGTAGTAGATGATTTTTTCACAAACTGTTCCAGAAAATAATGCCTTGATGTAGCTATGTATTTCAATCAAGGCGAACTTGTATTAGGATGTATGAAACAATCCTCAAAGCATAGATGCATAAGTGTAAAACATTAATTATTGCAAATGATGCGTGTAATTGTTATAAATGTTTTGAGACTTCAAAGGCTATCCATTCCACGTATAATAAATGCTCGAAAAATGCTGATAAGACTCAATATTCTACATGCAATTCCTCTCAAATGTAAAACAAAGCATTCTTTTTTCAAAGGTGAACCCTGAGACACTGAGAAAACAATATTAAGTAAACGATGTATAACAAAAACAAACATTGATTACTTGATTCAGATATAAAAGCAATGACAGTGATGTTTTCTCAGAACAGAGAATATACATACAGAGTCACTGATCATCAACTTCCCACTCACTGTAGTATTCAAGTATTTTACTCATGAAAGTGTAATGCTGAGAGCGTGCATGTTAGGGAAAAGGAACAGTATATAGACTACAGGAACTATAACAAAAGTGAGTTCCCTGCCTTTCAACTGTGAAAGGTAGACTAAACAAATTGATTGCATATTAAATTTTAATTTGCTTTTGGACCACAGTGAAAATAACTCTTTCGACTTAACCGTGTATATCGTATCGTATCGTATCATATCATATCATATCATATCAAATTACAGCTAAAACAGGCTAATAACCTATGAGCTGATCGGTGTCAAATTGTCCAGAAACAATCACCAAAACATTTAACAAAGTGTGTGTGTAAATTATTCATGGTCCGATTGTCCATCACAAAGTCCATGTTTGTTTGCAGAGTTCAACATAGTAATTACTTTTAGAGTACAATACAAGGTACAGTACTAGTAGCAGTGAATGACCTCTGGTGACACTTTGTATATGTCGGGCTATGTAGGAGATACTGGTTAACATTATATTTTTCATTTAGATATTTCCACATTTCAATCACATCCCCTCTTTTTCTCCTATACAACATACTTGGGATTTCCAGATGTACTAGCCGGTCCTCATAACTTAAGTCACTTAGTTCTCCAAGTTGCTTGGTGGCTCTCCTTGAAACTTTTTCAATTAAGTTAGTATCTTTAGTAAACCGAGGTGATAAAACAAGATTGGCATATTCCAAATAGGGACGTACAGGTACAATAAATAATCTTTTCAGAGAGTCATTTTTCAAGATGGGTGTAAGATGTTCTTATCAATCCAAGAATCTGGTTTTGCCTTGTTGACCTATTTTTTCAATGTACTTTGTAAATTTCAGTTCTGTATCAACGTTTACTCCAAGATCCTACTCAAGTTCATTGGTTTGTAGTGGCATTTGTAAATTGCTGCTATACATTGCGTTCGGGGTGTAGTATTGTTATGACCAAGATGCATGACTTTGCATTTCGTAGCATTGAACTTCAGCCACTTGTTAGACCAGTTTGTCAAATTATCAATACCATTCTGCAACTTAGCACGTCACCTGGGGTTGGTACTGATGTATACATTTTGATGTCATCACCAAACATTAAACAGAAACTATTGATAACAGAGTGAGGTAAGTCATTAATAAAAGAAATGAACATAATCTGACCGAGGACACTTCCCTGAGGGATACCACTTATTACTGATGCCCAGACCAATAGTGTTCCATTCAAAGAAGCTCTCTGGCGACGATTAGATAAACAGTTCTGTATCCATGAAAGTGCGTAACCATCAATGCCATACGCCTTGAGTTTGGTAACTAATCTCACATGGGGAACAATGTCAAATGGTTTTGCAAAGTCAAGATACACAATATCAGTTGAGGTGTTGGTATTAGAAGCTTGACTCTAGTGGTCAAGTGCAGCTAATAAATTTGAAGTACATGAACGACCACAAACAAAACCATGTTGATGTACTGAAAGCAAATTGTTGGTGTCCATATTCTTGATAATGTTTTCATGGGTGAGTTTTTCCATAAGCTTATAAATGACACTCTTATGACGAACTGGTCTGTAGTTGCTGGCCTCATATTTCCGACCTTTCTTAAAAACGGGAGTCACGTGTGCCTCCCTCCAGGCTTGTCAGTGAACCACTAAAATGATCTGCGGGGAACACAAATTACTCCAGCCAACTCCCCGGGAATCCTGGGATGTAGAGCATCAGGGCCAGCTGACTTACACTTAAGTTGTAACATACAGTTCCTTGGATATACCCTCTTTGCTGAAAAAATATACCAGTCAATGTGGATAGCACTGGGCGGGGTGGGAAACATTGGATAGTGGAGATATCTTAATTGGTGAAAACGCTGCTTATGAAATTGTTCAGTATTTAGGCTTTCTCATGATCATAAGTAACCATTCCATCATCGGTCTTTAAATCACTGATACTATCACGTGCTGTAATTGACTGTTTTCATCCTTGTAGAATGAGTTTGGGTTGACTTTTGTTTCTTTTGCTATATTTGTCTCTTAAAGTCCCTTATTGCTCTTCGCATGTCCATGTAGCTTTACGTTGGTTCCTTGCCATGGTGTAGAGTCTATCTCTTCCCTTGACTGTATATATTAAATGTTTTATGTTTTTCTTTCTCCTTGGTGTTATCAATACTGTTAAACTGCACTGACTTCCTATGGTTGGATGATGCTGTATACGTAGATTTGGGAATGTAGGAATCAATAGTATTGTTCCATTTTGTCCATAAAAGTATGCCATGCTTCATCTGTATCATTGCCATTAATAACTTCCTCCCATGGAAGTTGTTCTAGATGCTGACGCATTGCATAATAATGTCCTTTATCACACATAAAATTACCATATCTTCTTGTTGCATTGGATGGATAACATTTCAAGGAAAATTTGATGATTACATGATGGCTCTTACCCAATGGTGAAATAAATTCAAGGCTATTTACCATATCATCTTCATTGGTAAGGACTAAGTCCAGTATATTTGGTTGAGTGTTTGGTCTGAAATGTGTGAGTTCTTTCACATGCTGGTCGATAATGCAGTCTCTTGCTCTTTCAAGTAATAGTGATACGTTAGTGTTGGAGCCTGGTTGTACAGTACAATCATTCCAATTTATTCCTGGAGTGTTGAAATCACCAACAATCATGACATGAGTAGCAGACGTTGATGAAAATATTCTAACAAGTTGTTTTCAGATCTAGAGTTACTATTGGGAGAATGGTAAACACAACTTGATAAGAAAAGCCAGTGATGAAGCATACATCAACAGTATCTGTTTTGATACGCTGAGATGTTATGACGCCTGACTCTGCTTCTGCGTTACACTCAGAGCAATACCTATGTATAATCGATTCCTCTTTACTGATGATTGCAGACGTTTCTTCAGACAGACGTGAGCAGTCAATACATACCCATTTTTCACACTTTTCGCATTCTATTAGTCAAGTATCAGGGTGGTTAGACTCTTTATTGCAAATAAAAGCGTTAGATAAAGCCATATAAAGCGTTTGACTCTTTATATGGCGTCCCTCCCTACTGCATTGTGCAAAAGGTCAACTGATTAAATTACGAGATTATGCGCGTTCTGATTGAGGCCATAAGTAGGACATACATACATATATACAAACATACATAAGCTCTGCATATCCACTTCGTCAAGCTTTCTTGATTAAGTCAAAATGTATCTCATGAGGCGTATAAGCTCGTTAATGGTATTGCGAAGCCTGTCCGTGACAAACAGGACGGTTAGTTCGAAGGTAAGTACTTCACGAATGACACATATTTGCAATATGTCGAGGTTGCTACCAATACATAGACCAAAGCTATAAGCCAAATAGAAACAAACCGACGAGAGGGTAAGGAAGTGACTTATTGCGACAACGTGATGGACATCAATCCACATATGTAAGACACAATTCGGGACATAGTACCCTTGTTGATAGCTACCAAACTGACGCTAGACGTCAACGCATTTTACATTCATTGTGGCTGGAGAGTTCACGAGGTGCGTCACTTCCTGTATAATACATTGTCACAAGCAACGAATATGCCATGTTCACCATCGTTGTGGTATTGTTATCTTTATTGACATCTCAACAGACGGACGATTTATCTCGCATTCATTATGGCAAAGTAGCCTTAATCACCGGTTCAAGTGACACTGGGGGCATTGGCTTCGCTATAGCTAGGAGTCTGGCAAAGAGGGGATGTAGTATTATCCTAAGTGGTAGTCGAGACAGCGATAAAGTGGAATCTCTTAGGAAAGAATTAGAAGGGTAAGTGGATTTGTAGGCAAGTATTTTGGAGGTTGACTGTAATGTAGTACATGTATGTGGTTTACCGAGGTGTGTTATATTGCAACTAAATGAAGGGGTATGGGTCAGATCTTACCATTTTTCTCTGCAATATACTTTTGTTTCACATGGAGAGCTACACACTTTATCATAATTACTGAAACATGTGTAATCAAAACCAGTAACATTGAGGTCTGTAGCATAACGTTTAGGAAAACTAATGGAATGCTTCAATCAGGTACTTTTTGGATGCACTCAACAAGTACCACTTACCTCAAGATCGTAGAAAAAACACACATGCCCAAACCTGTAATTGTTATATATGGAAGGTGTATTGCGCTCCTCTGTGGCAAAAAGCGATATCTATAATATACAAGATGAGTTTTAAGGAAATATTCCAAATCTAGATAAAACCGTGTAACACATTGGTCCATGTCCCTGTAACGAGAAGTATGCTAACATTATTGACCAAAATAATTAAGTATATTTCAAAAGTGGGACGTATCTTAGTATTCGTTCAGAAAGAGCAAGCTAGCTGCATGCCTAACTTTCTCTATTTTGATAGAGTCGATTCACAACTCTTGCATTGAATTTAAAAAGAAATTGAAAAGAGATAGATATGCATTCTAAAGAATATTTTCTTAGAATCCTTTCCTTCAACATGTCTTCTCAGACAATATGAAGTTCCAGCTCATTACATCAAAGCTGATTTGAACGTTCTTGCTGCAATCAATACACTATACGACAACGTCAAGCATATATATGCTGAAGGATTGGACATACTTGTCAATAATGCAGGTAAATTATTACACCACTTTTAATACGTAACACAGACATATTTAAAGACTCTGACAAATCTTAAAGGCCCATTATACAGTCCAATTTTCAGAAATATCTTATCAGTGGAGTTATGAGGATTACATAGATTTAGGTCATTAGTTAAGGACCAACGTCGTTCTTTTGCTGTATTAAACAACCTTTTCCGCACGTAGGTTAAGATCCTAATCCAAAGTGCGCCTTTAAGTGCAGACCATGAATTCTTGAAATCATGGGGAGAATAATGATGTCATCGTGAATGTGTGATGTACCGTAATCATCTGCTTTTGTTTACATAAATTATGCTCTTTTTATACATATATCTTTTCCCCCCAAATGTGACTGAAACAATATCTCGATTTCTCCCTCCTTAAATAATTTAACTGCATGGTTGACAAAAATGGAATATTTATGAATGATATATGGATGATTTTGAACACAAAGAAAACATAATAAATTCAGAGAGGTTATCTCGTTCCTAATTATCAGGTATTCTTGGTGTTCATGCAATGGAAGAGTTCCCACTGGAAACCTGGGAAAGAGACCTTCGAGTTAATCTGACTGCTCCATTCTATCTCACTAAACTATGTTTACCAGATATGAAACGTAAAGGTAGGAGTCATTTGCATACAGTCGTCCAATCACTTTTCATTTATGTCACTTCTGGTTATATGATGCAGTCTCTCACAACCATACATGCATCTCTCCCCAGCCCTCACATTATCTGTGTGTTGTTTGATAACTATCTTGAACTGTTTATTGAAGTGTAAAATTCCATGTGTTTCGCCGTACAAACAGAGCATAGTTTTAGAACAACAGTTGCAAATGTTGCTACTTTAGAGAGAAATCGTAAACTAGGGCGATGTGTTGGAATGGAATGATACGTACAACTACCATTCGATCAGGAGCAGAGAAACAATATACACTATCGACTTATCTGCTTTCTGCCATCCTGCCTCGAACTTTACAACCTGTTGGTACGGTCGTTATATTATCTCTGGACGTAGCCAAATGATATCTGGACATACCTCTAAGTACAGATGCATGCAAACCAAAATTTCGTAGAATTGTACTTTATAAAGCATTTTACAATTTCAATTGTACTTTGCAAAGCATTTTACAATTTCAATTACCAGATCTTGTGTCGGATTCGTAGTACACAGTCATGTTTGACAACTACTTTACGTCGTGTAAAATGTTGAAATCTGAAAATTTTGACCGAGTTGTCAAACATGTGTAATGTCGCGAAAACACACACACACACACACACACACACACACACACACACACACACACACACACACACACACACACACACACACAGATGCAGTCCTTACTGTTTTGCCTTTGTTAGTTCAAAGGAAGAGGATTTTCATCGTCGTTGGGAACATAATTAAATGTTATAAACCTGATACCCCTGTCAATCGTTCTGCAGTAAGTACTTGGTAGATCTTGGATTGCTTCGAATATTCGCTTTGCATTGTAGTCTAAAACATTTATATATCACCAGTACACCTTTTAAGCAATTATATATCCACGATTTGGTCGACGCACTGTCCGTCTCAATTCAAAACTGCTCCCAATTTCTCAGTATAAAGTTACTCAACAAGTAAATTTGAATCAATCGTGTTTAATTCGTAACAAAGACCGTTGTGTGGGATGTAAAAAACCTAATGGCGCCTAACTGCAAACGTACTCTTTCTGGTTTGGTAGTGAATAAATATAGTTCTTCATACATAGGACCACTTTAGGAATGTGCATCTTTTTAAAGAAAGAAGTCGGTAGTTAATGAAAGCGAGCGATACCCATACAAGAAGAGATATAAACGCACCTCCAGACCTTTCAAGTAACCTTTACGTACTACAGAAAGGTGGCACAGTCACAGTCTAAACTACAGACATCGATCGTCTAAGACTCAAAATAATTATTTGATAATATGGGAGCAATTACAGTTAATCAATATTTATTTCAACATGTTTGCATTTATATATAGGGTGGGGAAGAATACTCAACATGAGTTCGGTGTGTGGTTCAATGGCAACTCTTCAATATGCTTCGTATTGTTCAACCAAACATGGAATAAATGGTCTAACAAAGGTTTGTTATTCTAAGTCTAGTATAATTTAATGACGTACACATCATTTATAGTCATTAATTAGTGAGTTTACCACAACGTGTTGAATTTAGTTAACGCACTTTATGTGCCATGGGTATGTGACGTTATTGTTTTGTTTTGGTTTGGTTTGTTTATAGGGGTGTGTGCATGAATATAGCAGTAACAGTTATTGATGATGCTAATTTCGATCATGAATTGTCCACAACAAGTGCTACAAGTCGTGATTTTCTAGTAGCCAACTTCTGCAACTTTAGGCAAAACTCCTGTTAATAGTTTGATATCGGGATATACAAAATTCTTTTGTGTGCCGACCAGAATTCGATTTAAATAATAATACATGCCAGCGAGGGCAATATCACAATTTAGTGCATGCACAAGGGTTGGCACTCTTTACCAAAATTTTGGTAAAAAGTGCCAGCCCGAGGACAGGCACTAATTGTGATATTGTCCGAGCGCATGTGTTATTAATTTTATTACACTGTACACTTGGTCCAGTCATTCACATAGCTACTCTTCATTCATCATCACTCGTATTCGATAGAAGAAACTATTCTCTTTGATGATGCATTTCGAAATTGAACTTACATATAAGCATCTAATATGGACGTGGCCTGCATTATTTGTAGGAGATCGAGTGTCCCCACAGCTAATCTGTAATTATATTTATTAACATTTCTGCAAGAAATAAGCTTTTGTATCTCCCTTTGTCACCTCCTTTTGTCACCTAGTTACTTTGTCACCTCAAACGCGGAACACTGGAAAACATGTGCATAAGTGAAGCGCAACAGTCGAAATAACTTCAGCGCGCAATAGTGCCGGGCATTAGTCTTTGCATGCGTGGGCAATAGTCTATTTAAAGAAGATCATGTGATTCGATTCTGACCAATGACAGCTTGTGTAAGAATGTCGAGGTGTAATAACGAATAATCTACACTTACTCCCAGGGTATGAGAGCATCAGTAGACATCTATTACCCTCAGGGCTGTTATGTAGCAACAATTTCCCGGGGCTGGAAGTTAAGGGAAACAGTTGTTACATATATATAGTGAGGGGTATACTAATGCTCGAATAAGGCCTGGAAATAATTGTTTTATAATACATCATATTCACAGGAATATATTATTTTCATAGGCACAGCAAATCGCAAATCGCCGATAGACTTCTGTGCGTTGTCAAAGGCCCATAACATAGAACATGGATAGTGCCCACTCCATGCAAAATGAGGTCACTATGGCTCATTGTAACACACCTACCACACTGACTTTCTTTGTTCCGATTCACGAATACGTGGTCATGTGGAATGTAGAGTTTTTGCCCTGTTGACTGCCAATGACGTTTGCTGGTCAATACTTCTAGCGCTGTTGCCTGTTTGGCCAGCAGCACTAGCAGCTGTTGACTGATGATGCCATGTACGTGCATGCGTATATGCTTTCAAATCAAACGAACGTGGCGTCTTCTTAATGTTGGTTCATGTTTTCTTTTACAAATTTCTGAAGCCAAACTTGCCATCCTTGTGCCAGAAAAGGATTGGGAATAAACACAATTGCGAATTCGTAATTATTAAAGAACTTCTGTTTTCCATGTTCCTGTGTTGTTTTCTGAACTATTGTAACTGTCGTCTTGTGTTAACCGTACGTGCAGAACACTGTACTGAGAGAGTGAGAATGTAGTATAGGTGTGTTACAAAACACATGTTCACTGATCATGTTCGTGCAACATACGTCAGTTTCCCTCGTGCCTGTGGGTCAACCCAACACAGACATTTTCCTTTGAGGCTTCGCCCTCAAAAGTTTGTGTTTGGGTGACCTACAAACTGACGTGTGCTGGTGTCCTCGCCATCAGTCAACATGTGTATACTAAACCATACCATGTGAGAGGCGATCTAAGCCAAGCACTGAAGGTTGCCTGAAAACGATGTGTTATACTACCGGATAGGAATAGCACAGAAAGTAATAGAGTCGAGGGTACAGAATGGCAAAAGTACCGTTTGAAAATATTAGTTTCACTTAAATGCTTCATCTTACCTCTTTTAACAAATGATAATATTTTTGTAGTAATTTGACATTTTTTCTCCGACAATAACAATTGTATTTCAACAACGAGCGTCAGTTCACAAAATATAACTACTTCATCCCATTTTACTAATATCTTCTTTCCATGAGATAGACATATATTTCTTTTCTTCCCACAGGTGGCTGCACTTGAAACCCTTGGCAGTGGAGTGACTTGTAATTCCATAGCTCCTGCTTTGGCAGAAACTGCAAGTGAGTAATAGTAGCGCCCTCGGATCGGTGAAGGCAAATTGCAACTTGAATGATTTAGAGAGGCATCACATAACATAGCCTTTACAATTATGGAACTAGTTTAGCATCATGGATAATTGAAAATGAATGGAAATAGAGTATAAGTGTACATTATTTGTAATATTTCCAACCTTCATCCAAAAAATATTTCATCCAATGTATTTATAGGTTTATGTTCAACAAGGAAAATCCATGAATGTGCATCTTAGGCGTCAGCAAACATTGACAATACCAAAATACGCTTTACCACTTTTAGTATAGTGTAGTTTAGAATTTCGTGTGTTATTTACTTATTTGACTCACTGATTCAGAAATATGTTTATTTACCAGCTGCAGCAATCGTTTTATAGCAGTTGTCTTTAGAAGTAAACCAAATATTTGAATGGATAATATACTTTTTGGTGGGTACATCCAAAAACGTGGAGATATGATCGTTGTATACATGACTAACCCTGGCAATGCTCTATAGATATTTAAAGACTCTCAAGTGCAAAAATCAACATAACCACCATTCTATATCAGAAGTTTTTTAATGTTTAAAGTTGTAATGCCAATGGACAAAATGATTAGACGCGACTTGTCTTAACTCAGTGACTTATTGTTTGGAAGCAGGGGACAATCATCCAATTATTTTAATGCATCTTCTTATTTATATGAACTAACTTTGGTTTATTTAATTTTTTGATAGTGGTTCGAGAAGTGATCAAAACAAGGGCTGCAAAATGGGGTGTATCTTTAGAAGAAGCAAAGGTAGCAACTATTAAAATAACTTCATATAAATAGATTGTGTTGTAGAGACTTTTATCATGGCATATTTTGAAGAAATATTGATACGTTGACTGTGTGTTACGTAATAGTATAGATTGCTCCCCTTGGATGATAACACCACATATGTCCAAATGGAGATGCATAAAGGTCAAGTCAAGGTAAACATGTGTTCAAATTACTATTTCACAATATTGACTGAGTTTTTAAACCACTAGAACACTACATTCCTCATTTCTATTTGTTTTGGTCAGTGCCAGGAAGAGAACGTAAGAATGGGATTTTGGAGCAACAATGAGTGTATTCCCTTAATAAACTCCCAATGGTGATTCAAAAGAGTCCAGCTAGACTGCCTGTCACACGATTGTCATGAAATTAAAGTAGACAAATTATGATGGAAAGTTAACACATTTCCCATCACAATTACCACTGATTATTGTCTGCGAATTCATCATTCACTTATGTATAAAAAGATATTGGTAAAAATGTATAACGTTTACAAGAAGACATCATAAATTTCAAAAAATTACTTATAAAACAGAAATGCCTATTTAATTGTTCCTTTTCACTGTGTCTGTGATGATCTGTGATAGTTTCTTATTTGATGTTTCACGAAACTTGAGAAGATAGAAACGATCAGGGTATTCAATATAAAATAAGCTGAAGAATGGTATTCAATGTTTAAAGATTAGACATGACATTAAATTTGTGTTCTAACCATTACGTATTAAAAGGTACCTATTTTTTTCTCTTTTTTATTCAAGAAAAGGACACTGGCGACGTTTAACCCTTCTGATCAACTGATTGAACTTGATCAGGTAAGATAACCCTCTTGTGGAGTTGCCTTACAGCTGAAATGTAACAATGAAAACTGTACGCGTCAAATGTCAAATCCCATGGAGATCACTTTAGCATAAAACAGTTCCCTTCTTTTCCACAGGTTCCTATTTAGCACAACATTTGTTTTGTAGTATTCACTTCCGGTTAAGAGGCAGAAACTGTGTTCACTACACAACAATCAATATAGTGAGTTTGCATGTTGTGTATTAATGTCACCAAGAGTACTTTATACTTGAAAGGTAAAGTTCTCCAGGGTTGGGTGTCCATGATGTACCGATCAAAAAGAAATTGCAGTGTTTGTGTCTATTAAATGGCATCTTTGTGAATATAATATGATGAATTTGTACTCTCCTGTCTTCACAGATTGGCGAGATGTCAGCGTTTCTCTGTTCACCTGCAGCTGACCAGATGACCGGTTCGGTTTATTATATAAATGCGGGGTTAGGTACGCAGTGAATTATCGTAGAGCTCCACAATGAGAAACATGGTGACCAGTCTAGTCTGTTATTAGAGTATGAAGAACCGATTATTTGTGTCCTGTATTGAACCTTACTTGAGGGATTTGGAAAGATTATTTTCATACTGTATTTTGTTTATTGAGGGTCTCATGAGGAGACTGGCTTAAACCAGATACAAACTGAATTTCTCACATTAAGGCTTTAATTCTTGTTGACTAAGTACAGAATCAGTGTTTCTCTAATGACTTTACAAATCGTTGTACTAGGTGATTTTCGTTCACAAACTGGTTCACAAAATCATGCCTTGATCGATGTAGCTAGAGTATTGCAATTATGGCGAACTTGTGTTATGATGTATGAAACAATCCCCCAAAGCATAGATGCATCAGTGTAAAATATTAATCATTGGAATTGCGTGTGAATGTTATAACGATTTTAAAAACTTCAAAAGCTATCCAATCCACGTGTATGCAAATGCATCCATAATAAATGCTAGAAAAATAATGATAAGACTCAATATTGTACTACTTTAAAAGGTAAAACAAAGTAAAAGAGGGTGAACCCTGAGATATTGAGAAAATAATATTAAGAAAATGATGTATGACAAAAACAAATATTGATTACTTGAGTCAGATACAAAGTTAACGCATGACTGTGATGTTTTCTCAGAACATACATACATAGTCACTAACCACCAACTTCCCACTCACTGTAGTGTTCAAGTCTTTTACTCATGAAAGTGTAATGCTGAGAACGTGCATGTTAGGGGAAAAGAAACAGTATATAGACTACAGGAACTACAACAAAAGTGAGTTCAAATTACAGCTAAAACAGGCTAATAGCCTATGAGCTGATCGATGTCAAATTGTCCAAAACAATCACCAAAACATGTAACAAAGTGTGTGTGTGTGTGTGTGTGTGTGCGTGTGTGTGTTTTATCAAATGTCAATCCATTACCCCTCGAAACCACCACCGCTGTAAAGCCACAAAATGTTGTGAAGCCACGCACTCGGGCTTCACACTTTTGGCCCTCCTAATACGCTTAAAAAGGCATAAAAAATGCCTAGAAATGTTCTCAGCGATGGTCCTACTTTTTTGTCAAAAATATAATATGTGCGAAAATCGGCGTGAGTGTTCGCAAAAGTCACCAGGAAAGCACGCACTCATGTTCTAGGCACATAGCGCCACCAAGAGTTGAAATCGTTCATGTGCGCATGCGCGTATCTCTGTATCTAGTGAGTGAACTCGTGTAAGTTTGCTGTTCACTTATGCATGAGTACTTCCAGCTCCAGGGAGCATTCACTGCCTCATGGCAAGTCCTGTCGTTGGAGTTTCCTTTTTCTGAAGGTTAGTACATCCACCATTCATACTTTGCTAATAATGACTATCATTTAAGACCATTATTTCAGAGTTTCAAATTGAATTGGCGACACTATTATTATGTGTGACTGTCCCGTCACAGTGAGCAAACTCGATTGAATATGGCCGCTCATATGATATACATCTTTGTGCTGTAGACGTTTTTGAATTCATATATTTTTGTCCAAATTTTCAGCAGTTAGTATTGTCAAACCTTTCATCAAAGGATGGGTGCATTCATCTGCTTGAATGTGTGTTTTTTTATCTAAAAGTAGTCGCTCATGTTCGAGACAGGGGTGATCTACAAGGGCTGTAAAAATTTAGTTGATGGCAACAGTCTGAAAAACGAAAGCACAGAAGCCAAGAGTACTGAAAAACGAAAAGTCACAAATGAATGAAAATATTGACCCTGTTTATGTGGACAGCTCAGAATTTAAACTTTACCATGGGTTATTACAGAGATATTAATTATGTTCTTGTACATGTATATTTGCCATGTTTAATAGTATTGTTACAATAAAAATGGCGCAAGTTCACATGGCGGAAGTTCACCATTTGTAATTTTATAAACTTACAGATAGTTACGTAGTCGCTACTCAGCTCAGTCCCGCTATTCGCTAACTCAAAGGTCAAATGTTCACGTGTTTAATATTACCTCAAATAAGGAAGCATTAGGATTTTGGTTCGATATACACACTGGCCCGCTATCCCGAGTCTAGTAACTTTCTGTAAGGACCAGTAAAACTTACTAAAATGCCCATTGGCATTGCATGTATATCCTACATACGGGATAGTGACTTTTCAATATTAGGGAGCTCAGCATTCAAAATGGTGGCGATACGGATTCACGGTCACGGTAAGGTAAAATTCATTCGATTTTTAATTTGCTATTGTAACCAACTCTGATTGTCTATTCCGAGTATTCGCGATAAAATTATCAGTTTGGAAACGGGGTAGATTTTATATGAGTTCGTGCCATAACAGCTTATGTTGTGTAGTTTTCGAAAAGCACGCCCTGTGGGAAAGTCGCCCAACAGGCGATCTCGCATGATTTCGTATTTATGTACAGTGCGTAGTCTTTCTAAACAGTAATTTTCAGATCAGTTGGTATCTAAACTACGTTTCTGAGTTATTTATTTGGTAGGTTATAAAGCTCCCTTTATAAAATCACTGTACAAATTGGACGTAAGCGTTCGTCCGGTCACGTTCAACTGAACTGACTATAGTGAAGCTCAATCATAACAATGGTTGCTGTCAAAATCGATGACGTGATCGTGTTTTCGGTGCGTCGAATTTCAAATCACATTAGTTTGAGGGTCCAATACTTCTTTTATTTTGTGTCAGTGAGTTTATTCAGCAAGAACACAACGTGTTCTATGTTTTTGCTGTGATGATCGTAATTTTTACCGGGTACAGCCTACATTGAAGCCATGTGGCACTGCTAACAGTAACAATAACACGATTCCGTTCTGTGTTGCGAGGTCGTGTTTTTGGGAACATTTCTAAATACACGAAACCAGTTATTGAATGTGTAGTGGATATTGATATTCAGTTTGAAAAAATCAAAATCCTGAACTTTATTTTACGATTGGTTTTGTCATTTCTTAGTAGTTATAGGGCCAACTGTATCACGTTTAACGTTTAATATGTCAACCCGGAAGTACATAGACATGAAAATAGACTACGTGTAATTAGTAACGAAATTTTACTCTAACTGCTGGTAACCTTCAGATGTATTTATTTTTATGTTGTGAATACATTCTAGTAAGCCCTAAGGATGACACTATAGAGACTTGCTGTATGGGAAAGTAATTTTTTGTCCTTAAAAATGCAAGTCAGACTAATGTGTACCAGAATGTTATATTTAAGCTAGAAATAAGACCACATGATCATATCTTATTACCCTTCATCCCCACCCCACCCCCCAAAAAAAAAAAAAATTAAGACAAACTACATAAAGAAAGCCAAAATAGAAGCAGCCCCAAAACATAAAAAAGCAAACAAAATTACAGTAAGGAGCTGATGATGCACAAACAACTACAAAGAAATAGACAGTACAACTGGAACACAGGGTTTGAAATAAATATGGCGTTTGGAAAAGTGAATTAGAAGTAGAGCAAAAGCTAAGAGAGATGAAGAGCCAAAGTGAACAATTGAAAGCACTGAAAGACGGGACCACCAATTCTTTTGCAGGACTATGTTATCAATTTTACTAGTCCTGTGGGATAGTGTTTTTTTTACTCCAGTGTCAAACCCAGCATGATATGAATTCCTATTCTGATTTAATTTTGGGAATCTCTAAAAAGATGACAAATTAATTTCAAAAATTATATTCACATACACTGGCATGTGCTTCCTGTGAAACTTTGCTTTCAACGATCAACCTCATGGTATGTTTTCATAAACATAATCATCTTTAAGACAATAAATTTCGAAAGGATTGACTAGTATCTGTTTTCCAGCAAGTTAATTTGGTGAAATACCAGCTTTATTCATAAAATTCAGTTCAGAAAAGCTTATTGAACTTTACTATTCTCAACAGATTGTTTCTGTCAATGATGTCATCATTGATGAATGAAATGTACTCAATTCTACCAACATTTCTTGACAACATTTTTTGCTGAGGGTCAGACAAATAAATTAAAATATGATTAAAAGTAATTGTGTCTGCAGCAGAACTGAATTGCCCCAGAAATTACTGGCCAGCAAGATGAGGGCTTTGATTTCCCACAGTCCTGCTCTCTTTGAAAACCTGCTTATAGACAGCCACTGCTAAAATTTACACAAATGGTGTTATCAAGACCATTATGTTATAAAGTGTGATTAGGTGTGTAGCTATGGTGTGATGCCCAGTTTGGTCACAGATATGTATACGACTAATAATTGACCTACTAATAGGTAAATTCTTAAGTGGTAATCAGGTGCATGGGCATGATGTACTTGATGCAAAGGGAGTTTTAAATGGATGGCGTGTGTACTGGATGTTGAACTAATTACTACACTAAATTTCTTTTATTGTCAATGAGACCTTTGTTGAAGCTCAAAGTTGCTATAGACCCATGCAGTAACTTGATGGGCTTGTCAAAATTCATTACAACTGCCAGTTGTAATGAATTTTGACAAGCCCATCAAGTGTGATTGACATTACCCCAGTAAGAGAATGATGTGTAGTTAAAAGTCACTATCTATGGACAGTTGGTGTCATTTGTTGGGGATGCTTGTGACAAATATTTTGTTACCTGTATTACATCACAACCAAAGCAGTTTGTGAAGAAGACAGGCCACCTGTTTGACTTCTCTCATTACATACATTAATTAGTCCCCGTCAGATGAAGTCCGGACGGGGACTTATGGGTTGGGTTCCGTCCGTCTATCCATCCGTCCATCCGTCCGTCCGCCCGCAGCTGTTTCTTGGAGATGCTTGGACCAATTTTTATCAAACTAGGTACAGGGGCAACATACAAATGTACTATGGCATACATATGCACGTCAATTTGTTTTATGATACAATCCAATATGGCCACCTAGCAGCCATTTTGTTTGCGAATTGTCCCTGTCCAAAGCCATAACAGACATGCGTGAACAGATCTCATTCAAAGTTGCTATTAGGACAGTGTTTTATGACATACATGTGCATATTCATTGATGTCATGATACAATCCATTATAATATACCTAGTGATAATGCTGTGCCATGATACGCTATAGCCCTCATGGCCAGGCAATATGTGTTCAATATGGCTGCCTGGCAGCCATTTTGTTAGCAAATTTCCATGTCCAAATCCATAACTCAGACATGCTTGAATAGATCTCATTCAAAGTTGGTATTAGGACAGTGTTCTATGACTTACATGTGCATATTCATTTTTGTTGTGATACGATCCAATATGGCCGCCTAGCAGCCATTTTGTTTGCGAATTTTCAATGTCCAAAGCCATAACTCAGACATGCTTGAACAGATCTCGTTCAAAGTCGGTATTAGGAAAGTGTTCTATGACATAGTGATACATTTGCATATTCATTGTTGTCATGATACAATCCAATATGGCTGTCTGCCAGCTATTTTGTTTTCGAATTTTCCATGTCCAAAGCCATAACTCAGACTTGCTTGAATATATCTCATTCAAAGTTGGTATTAGCACAGTGTTCTATGACATACATGTGCATATCCATTTTCGTCGTGATACAATCCGATATGGCTGCCTAGCATTTTTGTTGGCGCAGTTTTCATGTCCAAAGCCATAACCCAGACATGCTTGAACAGAGTAGTGATATCAAAAACAACCATATGAGGCCAAACAACATTAACCAGGTTTGAAAATGACAACATAAACTGCCAGTTCCTTAAAACCCAATCATAGCTGGGTCTATGTCATTTTCAATGACTTGTTTGTATTTTTGCCTTGAGTTGTTAGTGTGTAGGGAATAACGGTTTATTTGTAGAACAGTGACTCAGAGGTACTTCACCATGTAACTTTGTACCGATCAATCAGTGTGTGTGTGTGTGTGTGTGCGCGCGCTCTGTCAATGTATATCAGTTTTGAAGTGATCACTGGTAGAAGAGCTACTGAGACTATATATCTGCTGCTCTTATTTTATGACTTCTTTTAACTATTACTACAGATGATACCTTTGTATAGAGAATTACACTGTGTGTGTGTTGTGTGTGTAAAAGTAAGACCATCTGCTCTACTTCCTTCATGTTGCTTAATTTTCTAAAGGGTACGTGTGTGTATCGATTTTCAGTATAGACTTCAGAAGAGAGACCAGCTGCCACACATACATGTAGATTTATCCTTCTTTCAGTTGTTTAATAGCGTGCATAGAGAATAACAGGATAAGTGTAGAAGAAACCGTCTGCTGTTCTTATTTCATGTCTTCTGTTTGCTGTTGAGTTCTTACAGTTTGTAAATTTCTATAAAGAATTAGTTTGTATGTGTCACTTTGTTTGTATGTATGTATGTATGTATGTATGTATGTATGTATATGTATATGTATATGTGTGCGTGTGTTTAGAAGGCCATCTATTCTTTTGATCTCATGTTTCTATTTTGCTTTTGAGTTTTAAGTGTTTGTATAGAATAAGTGTGCAAGTATACAAGAGAGACCATCTGCTGTACTTATTTCATAACATCTTATGTACTATTGATAAATACAGTTTATTTTCAGAATTGCAGTAATACCATCTATTATAATTACTTCAAAAACAGCCTTGTGATCCCAATTTGGAATTTACATTTTAGTGAGTGGTTATTCAATGTCATCTCCCTGTATTCCTTTTGATAGGTCGGATAGCTCATCCTGTCATTTATTTGGATTTGGATGAAAGTTTGGCCACAGATACTTTACATAATTTATGTAATTCATTTCCTGGAGAAAATTGAAGCTGCAGTAGTATCATTAAGAGAATACTATCAATTTACAAATTACAGACTCTGAGGCTAAAGGTACACAAGGTAAGCATAATAATGGACCAGTGGGTTTTATGACATGTGCATTGTCTCTGGAACATAAATTCTTTTGTTTTACATGTACATTGTGTACATGCATGTAATGTGCCTTCAAGTGCAATGTTTTGAATATAGATCTTGTATTAATTATATTTTACGTAAATTCCTTGCATAGTTGCACCAGTTAAGTCATCTTTATGGAAAACCTGCTGATGGTAGAAAGTTGTTGACTCATTCATTTTGTGTTATATTTTGTAGCCTTACTGTTCAAACTTTTTTACATCCTTTTGTCTATAGATTTAGAAAAAATATGTCACGCAGTAGACGTGTTTCAAGACAGCCAGAGTATAAGAGGTATATAAGGGAAAAGAAGGATAAGCCCCATGTTGCAAAACAGTTCATCTGTGATTACAAAGGTGAGGAAATCTTAGTTGAAAACATAGATTGAAGTTTCTTTTTGCACATGTGTACCTGCCTGGCAAATAATGTAGTCTTAGAACTTACTGTACAAATACTGTAGGTCAGAGTGCAGAGGGTTTTTTTCCACAAGCAAAGTTATAAAGTTTAGATAATGAAAGTAGCAAAAAGTGCAACATAACTGTTATATAATGTCATTCTCATACTTCATACTTCATACTTAGGCACAAAAGTAACTCCTAATCATGTGTGTTGACACCTACTAACTACACATTCATGTATGTATACAACTATCCCCTTTCCTTTTTCCCATTTGTTATTGATAAGAAAAAATATATTCAATAGAAGAATATTGCTATAAAATGTACTTGTATCAAGACAAGTTTATTTGATGCAGTAAATATCCAGTACACGATGAAGATTGCAAACTAAGAAATGATATCCTTTGACTTTTGTTAAGTGTCTTACGATGTATCCAACATAGCTTACAACTAGCTGGTGTTGAGTAAAAAAAATGCAGTCATAAAGAAAACCATGTGTACCTACTTAGTGTATAACACTTACTTTTTTTCTAGGACATGGAGTATTTGCAACAGAACCTATTTCAAGAGGAGACTTTGTCTTAGAATATCGCGGAAAGCTTATAACAAGTTTTGAAGCAGATCATTTAGTGTCTGAATTTCATCAGAAAGAGTACTATATGTTTCATCTACGCCACAATGAGAAAAGTTTGTGGTAAGTGTTTTTTTAATGTTTTTGTCTTCACAGTCCTGTTTTGGTATAGAGATGAGATTGCAGGAAAAGCCATCTCATTGAAACTACTGCAGTTAAAAGATTGTACGAATATACCGTTCCACTTCCAACTATTCAACAAGACATTGTAAATGACATAGGTGTTTTGGGTGGATTGATAGTGATAGAGGTGTGGCAAGGGGAATTGAGTGGGGGTATGGCTGGCATTGTAGTTCTTATGTTTGTAGAGTTTTGTGTAGAGTGGTAGGCTGAATAGATAGAATATTATATAGCATACAGATAGCATACATATTTTGTTGCGGACATTTTGTTACAATTTTGTCCATGTTCAAAGGCATTTACAAACATTCAGGAGTGGATCCTATTCAAAGTAGTATAAAGACAATGGTCAAAAACATAAATATGCATGTTTATATGCCATGGTAACAACATCAATCAAAAGCAGAGATGAATTGAACCACGCGAAAATAATGTATATTGTGTGTGGCTTACCCTTATGTGCAATGGATTATTCCATGATGTACAATCAGCTGTTTTGGTCACGTGAGCAAGCTTCTTGCTAAGCAGCAGCCATATGGTTGCCTACTTGACCGAACAAGCCATCCCTACCTTCACCCAACCTTTCAAACTGTTAAAGTTCTCCTTTGTGTTGATCCCTCACTGTTACCTTAGTTTTCTGCCCACAAATGCATATTGATTGACTTAAAAGACAATGAACTCTAAAAATGACTTGTAGAAAAGAACAATATAGCTGACCATTAATTACAACAACGACAAGTACTCGACTATCGAAGTGTGAGCTGACCACAGTGTATTGCTATCTCATGTATATCTGCATTACGGTAATGTGTGAATTTACATGGCAAACACATTGCTTGTAGAGTTTGGACTTGCTTTCTTCAACATCGTCAAAAAAGAACATCAGCCTCATATACCTTTCCATAAAGAGTTGACGTTGTGTCCGATCATTAGTTTTCTGTTCAATTTCACTCTGAAAACACGATTAGTTGTAGTTTGACATCATACATCATATGACAATCAAGACAAGCATTTTACAAAATGGCAGTTAATGACGTCACAAACTATCGTGAGGTGTTGGACACTTAACAGTGTAAGGTATAACAAGTCTCATGTATCACAAGATTTGTCCTGACACAATGCATACTGTATGTAAATGCAATTTTAGAATAGAATACATGTGAAGCCACAGTACAAACATGAAAAATATAAATTTTGGCAAAAAAAAAGCTTACAAAGTACATGGCAGCTCCATAAATTATGCACTTTATTTGCTGTCAGCTAGACTGATAGTACATGTATGTATGCAGTAGTGTGTTGTCCTTGTAGTGAGTTTAAGACAAACCGGTCGAGCCATGTCTGAGAAGCGGCTCCAGACAGTCAAACAGTTAATCAGTTAAAATGGCCACTGTCGGTCATATTGGATTGTATCACAAAATAAATTGATGTGCATATGTATGCCATAGTCAGTTTTCCTTGTAATGAGTTTCGAAAAAATCGCTCCAATCATGTCTGAGAAACTCTGGAAAGCAAAACAAACAAATGACCAAATGGCCGTATGTCAGCCATATTGGAATGTATCACAAAACAAATTGATGTGCATATGTATGCCATAGTTTGAAACAAATTGGCACAGTCATGTCTGAGAAATGGCTCCGGACATACTCCAGACAGACAAATATAATTGTGACAAAATGGCAGCCTGTTGGACATATTTGATCATATCACAAAATTAATTAACATGCATATGCACACCATACTTTGTTGTCATTGTACCAAGTTTGAGACAAATCAGTCCAGCCATGTCTGAGAAATGGGTGCGGGTGAACAAACGCACACACAAACGGAACCCAATCCACAAGTCCCCGTTCTAGACTTGTCCGATGGGGACTAATAATGATGCCCATTGGTGATCTCAGCTCCAGCAGGCATGCAGTCACATGTCAACCTTGGAATCTCTCAATGAGCATTGGAAGGTTTGGTGACAATCATGAAAACAAAAATATTGCAAGTTATTGTTTTGCTTAAGATTCACCCTTAAAAAGTCATACTATTTTTCTACTTTTCCATGGCTATACAGTATACTTTTAACAAAATCATTCAAAAGCATAAACTTTGATGTTTTTCATAATTTGCAGTGTTGATGCTTCTGAAGATGATGGATCTCTTGGACGATTTATAAATGATGACCATCATAACCCCAACTGCAAAGCAAAAAAAGTTCTTTTCAACTGCCAGCCTCACATATGTTTCTTTGCTCTTCGAAATATCGAAAAAGGTGGAGAAATAACATACAATTATGATGGAGATAACTTATATTGGCGTGAACAGGTAAAAGACACATTTATGAAATTTTTATCCCAGGTTTCCATTCCATTTCATTTATCATAATTATTGTTTGTGTGTGCAGAAATGACAGTTCATGTTGATTCAACAAGTGACAGGCATATTATGAATTAATACTATGTTGTATTTGTGAGGCCATAACTGTTCATTATCAGACAACAAAGTGTCAGATTATTGTAAACAATTATATAGCAGGTGTCACAAAGATATTCATTTTGTGTTGAAAAAAATAGAATAAACAAATAATAATACTTTTGATTGTATGTAATTATGATAGCAATATTTAATGTCCCAAATTTATACATGGGTTTTAGAGACATTCAGCAAGCAGAACTTGTGCAGTGTTTGACCTCATATTGCTGTCCTATAATAAGTCTCTAGGTGTAAATATTCATATGCATAGTAGGACATGTGTATGATGAGGGGAGACATTACATGTAAACACAGAAAGTGAAAAGTAAATGCATTAAAAAAATTGCTATGTTTTGATCAACATAAATGGTTATTGAATGTTGATTTATGTTGCTTAGGTCATATATGTTATACTGATACTGGCAAAATAAGACGTGTCAATATTAGGCAGCATCTAGTTCTTTCTATACAGTCTTATGTATAACACTTGGTACTTCATTGCTTTTTTCAGGCTTCCTATCATTGCAGAAAATGTAACCCATTTGAAGGTGATCAGGTTAGTTATAGAAATAGAGCGTTTTGACTCAAAATCTGTACCACTCTCTATCCTTTCAATTTTTGATGAACCTGAGCATGGAAAGCTAAAAATGATTGCTGTAAGCCTGAACATTTAATTTTTTGTGCAAAATTTCAGTTAACTGTGTCATACATTGTAAGCATGTAAATTACATGTGTACATAACTATGCATACATGTAGATGAATTGTTACACCAACTCAAATAAAAGAATTATTTCTTGTCAGTGGATCTTCCCCAATGATAAAATGCACATTTTTGTAAATATTATTATTATCATTATTATTAGTAGTGGTATCATTATAATTTGATATTTTCAAATGAAGCTGGTCATTGCTACTTTGTGCGAACAATGACTGAGTGTACATTTCTCTAAGAATGATTTTTTATCTCCCAAGCTTTGATTGGAATTATTTGGATTGTGACTGTCATTATCTTTTCCTGTGTTCACTTCTAACCAAAACCATATATTCCTACTGGCACACTGATCATATGAATCTATTGAGGAGTACTTGATATAATCATTGTACTGATGTTATCTCAACAGATTGACAATCAAGACTCGGCACCATCAGCCATGTCATCACAACGCCAACAGGATTTGAACACAGCTCAAGCAGTCAAGTCATTTAAACAGAACACAGACTCAGTTCTAACAGCAATGTCATCTCAACTGAGAAAGAATTCAGACTCTGTTCAAACACCTGAATCATCTCAACAGAATAGCAATCCAGACTCATCTACAACAGCCATGCCATACCAACAGAATTTGAACACAGCTCATCAACAGGCAGCCATGTCATCTCAACAGGACTCAAACACAGCCCAAGCAGCCATCCCATCTCAACAGAATTTTAACACAGTTCCAACAACCATGTCATCTCAACAGAATTTGAACACAGCTCCAACAACCGTGTCATCTCAACAGAATTTGGACACTGTTCCAACAACCATGTCATCTCAACAGAATTTGGACACTGTTCCAACAACCATGTCATCTCAACAGAATTTGAACACTGTTCCAACAGCTATATCATCTCAACAGAATTTGGACACTGTTCCAACAGCTATATCATCTCAACAGAATTTGGACACTGTTCCAACAGCCATGTCATCTCAACAGAATTTGAACACTGTTACAACAGCCATATCATCTCAACAGAATTTGAACACTGTAGACTCAACAGTCACATCATCTCAACAGAGTCAAAATACAGACTTTGCTCAAGCAGCCATGCCATCTCAACAGAATTTGAATACAGACTCGGCTCACACAGCCATAACATCTCAACAGAGTTTGAACACAGTTCCAACAACCTTGTCATCTCAACAGAACTTGAACACAGTTCCAACAACCATGTCATACCAACAGATTATGAACACTGCTGAGACAGTCATGCCATCTCAACAGAAAAAGACACCGGACTCAATTTTTACAGCAGCTGTATCATCTCAACAGAACAAAAATCCAGACTTATCAACAATAGCCATGTCATACAAACAAAATTTGAACATAACTCAGACGGTCATGTCATCTCAACAGGAATCAAACATAGCTCAATCAGCCACGTCATGTCAGCAGAATTTGAACACTGTTCCAGCAACCATCCCATCTAAACAGAATTTAAATACATACTCAGCTCAAACGTCCATATCATCTCAAGAGAGGTTGAACTCAGACTCTGCTCTAACGCCCATATCATCTCAACAGAATTGGAACATACCTGCAACAACCAATATATTGTCATCTCAACAGAATTTGATTTTGAACAGAGGCATAGCGCAAACAGCCATACCATCTCAACAGAATTCTACATTGAACACAGATAGAACTGCAACAGTGATGTCATCTCAACAGAATTTGAACACAGCTCCAACAACCATGTCATCTCAACAGAATTTGGACACTGTTCCAACAACCATGTCATCTCAACAGAATTTGAACACTGTTCCAACAGCTATATCATCTCAACAGAATTTGAACACTGTTCCAACAGCCATATCATCTCAACAGAATTTGGACACTGTTCCAACAGCTATATCATCTCAACAGAATTTGGACACTGTTCCAACAGCCATGTCATCTCAAAAGAATTTGAACACTGTTCCAACAGCCATATCATCTCAACAGAATTTGAACACTGTAGACTCAACAGTCACATCATCTCAACAGAGTCAAAATACAGACTTTGCTCAAGCAGCCATGCCATCTCAACAGAATTTGAATACAGACTCAGCTCACACAGCCATAACATCTCAACAGAGTTTGAACACAGTTCCAACAACCTTGTCATCTCAACAGAACTTGAACACAGTTCCAACAACCATGTCATACCAACAGATTATGAACACTGCTGAGACAGTCATGCCATCTCAACAGAAAAAGACACCGGACTCAATTTTTACAGCAGCTGTATCATCTCAACAGAACAAAAATCCAGACTTATCAACAATAGCCATGTCATACAAACAAAATTTGAACATAACTCAGACAGTCATGTCATCTCAACAGGAATCAAACATAGCTCAATCAGCCACGTCATGTCAGCAGAATTTGAACACTGTTCCAGCAACCATCCCATCTAAACAGAATTTAAATACAGACTCAGCTCAAACGTCCATATCATCTCAAGAGAGGTTGAACTCAGACTCTGCTCTAACGCCCATATCATCTCAACAGAATTGGAACATACCTGCAACAACCAATATATTGTCATCTCAACAGAATTTGATTTTGAACAGAGGCATAGCGCAAACAGCCATACCATCTCAACAGAATTCTACATTGAACACAGACAGAACTGCAACAGTGATGTCTTATCAACAGAAATTGAACACAGATCAGACTTTGTCCTCAAAACAGAATTCAATCTTGAACAGAGACTCAGCTCCTCCAACAGCCATGTTTTCTGAACAGAATTTGAACACAGCTGCAACAGCCATGTCATATCAACAGAAGTTGAAGAGAGTTCTAACAGCCATTTCCTCTCAACAGACTGAGAATCCAAACTCAACTATTACAGCAATGTCGTCTCCACAGAACAAGAATCCAGACTCGAATGCCATCTCATCTAAAAAAAACAAGAATCCAGACTCGACTCAAACAGCCATATCATCTCAACAGAATTTGAACACAGTCTCAGCAGTAACAGCCAAGTCATCTCAACAGAGTGAGAATCCAGACTCTGCTTTATGTCAACATAAGAATCTCAGCTTGACCCAGTCAGGAATTCCGCTGGGGTGGAATAGGACTCCTTTCTCAACATTGCCAGCCAAACGCTCTCTGACATTCAGTAGATCTCAGAATGTTGCCATTGTTTCCCCCAGTAAGAAGCGTCATCGTAGTGAGGTATGTATGCTAGAACTAATTTGCTATATTGTGTTCATCATATTGATTTGTTCAAAACAGATATTTGGTCATGCTAACTCTGCAAAGTATATTTCTCAATACCCATTCTGACAGAATGAATACACACCTTACTTTTTCTTGAAGTAATAAGACTGTAAGCACTGATTAATTAATATGTTAACCTTATCAGTTGTCAAAATACTAGATTATAGTAATTGTTGATACAAAAAATGAGCAATTAAGTCACAATTTTGTTACATGCAACCAACTTTTTTTTTTAAAGCCAAAGGTATTCGATGTGGATACTGCATTGGATTCCAGTGATGAGGATGTTGTCATGGATTCTAGTAATGAGGATGTTGTCATGGATTCTTGTAATGAGGATTCTGAAAATCAAAGCGATCAGGTAAGTTGGGATCTACATTATAGCTACAGTGCAAATCAGGACAGTGTAGATTTTCAGTGTTCAACACAGACAGATTTCTTGACATAAAGGTGTAACAACATTATTGGTGTGTGAAATGGGGTGATAGCAGGCAAGTCAATTTCATATGGGTACATGTTGGCACAGTATTTTGATGTAATAAGTAGTCAGACATTACATGTTATTGTTTCTTTGATTGAAAAGGTAATCAAAAAATGATATTCATTCCAGAAGATGAAAACAATTCTGTTTTTTAAAAATCAGAGGGGTTGTAGATATACTTGAAAGTTTTGCCATGAAATAATCATTATGATTGGATATCAAATTGATTCAATTAGATACCAGTATTTTATCACCGCACCTTAATACCTTTTCTAATGTATCTGTCAGTCAAGAAAACTGTCCGATTTGAACACTGAAATTCCATGCTGTTTTGACTTGCACTCGCTGTATTAGACTAAAGTCCAATTGAACAAGGCCATGGATAACTGTGATGTTACATGTACCCAAGATGACCTAAACTGATAGCCATTTTGTTTCCATTGCACGTGATCAGTGATTGAAAAATCAGAAAAGATGTAAATTCTTGACAAAGCATCATAATTGTTTCAGGTTTCCCAAATCATACATCTGTTGTATGTGATACAATTTTTATCGTATGAGTAGTTTATTAAAAGCTTTTTAATGCACCAGAGAGGACATCAAGTGAACAGTAGTGACAGATTCGCCATATGATAAGTGTAGTGGAGGTATTTCTGTCAATTTATGTATGCCCTGACATTCACCAACTTGCAAAAACATAAAACAATCCATTACTGTAAGCTCCCATGTTTCTTATTTTGCATAGGGACCATACTCTTTCAATTCTTTGAAGAATACAGAAGACAGTGAAGCTGCAGAGTCCAGTTGTTCTGAGTATGTTCCCAGTGCTGACCCTGAAAGTGACAGTGATGATGATTCTGACTGTGATCACCTTAGTGTAGAATTGAATACAAGTGAGTGTCAAAATAGTGATACCAGAAGTCAACCAATGGACAAACCAAGACCTAAGCCTGGTACTGATCATGACTTTAATCACAGTAGTGAAGAATTGAATGTGACTGAGGGCCAAAATAATGATGGCAGTTGCCAACCAGTGGACAAAAAAGAAGCTGAGCCTGGATTCATCTCAAGTCAAAGTGAAGTAGGTCAGTCTGAGACAGGAATCTCAGTAAAGTGTGTTTCACGTAATGCACAAGGCAAAAGAATACAGAACAAAGTCAATTACTGCTACTACTGTGATAAAAAACAAACTCATATAGCTCGACATTTAAAGTTAATGCACAAAGAGGAGAAGGAAGTAGCTGCAGCTCTGGCTTATCCGAAATATTCAAAAGAACGGAAGAGATCGTTTAGTCTAATTGTGAATAAAGGGAACAAAGCACACAATATGGAAGTATTAACGAAGAACTCTGGAACTATTGTAACAAGAAGGCAACCATCAAAACAACGCACAGCTAAGAGTTACCTGTTCTGTGTACACTGTGGAGGAATGTTTTTCAAGGACACACTGTGGCGTCACGTACAAACATGTTCGTTCAGGAAAAGCAGTAGTGATGCAATAAAAGGTCGTCAAATACAAGCGAGTGCATGGCAACTAATGCCCATGCCAAAGAATGTTTCACATGAGTTTTGGAAAGTTCTGTCAGATATGAAGAAAGACGAAGTCACTTCTGCGATCATGGCTGACCCACTAATCATAAAGTTTGGAGAGAAGCTATTCAAGAAGCATGGACGGCGGCAGTTGGAAAGTGGTAAAGTTATATATGACACTGCAAAGAATGACTACATCAAACAGCGATTGCGAGAATGTGGCCGATTGGTTGTAGCAGGAAGAAGTTTAGGTCTAAAGATGATGGAAGATTTCATTTCTCCAGAGAACTTTCCGACAGTAATAAAGACAGTGAGAGCTCTTGGTAGATTTAATGGAGTGAGCTATGAAGTCCCCTCATTGGCATTGAAGACTGGCTACAACCTTCTTTCCCTCTCTGAGATTGAAATGTACTGTGCAATAATGGAAAACTGTGATGAGAGAATTAAAAAGGTATGTAGAAGTTAATGTTTTGTTCAGGGCTTATCAATAATATTCAAAGCCAACTGCAAATAATGTAATTGTAACAGTTACTGTAAAATACTCTAACACAGTGAATGTAGTAACAAATTATCCTGTTGTCTCAAAACCAATTATATAGGTTCACTCACTTGGCACCTAGATAGATCTTGTTTAATACATCTTTGACAACAAGAGGGTAGCGTAACACTCTCTCTACAGTTGTCAGTGGTTTTCTGTTCAACATCAATCAACAGAGAAAGGTACATTAGGTACCCACTGTGGTTGTCACTTCTCCCACACACGGCTACATCAAACCCTGAGTGGGGTACTGTACGTACTCCCATTATTTTTGTATGGCGGGTCCGATGCCCGAGTTGAAAACATCTACCAATGCAAACTCAAAAAAGTAGACACATTTTTAGGGATTTCTAGTCAAAATCAAACCTATATTTTAAGGTTTCTCTATGTTGAGGGGGTTTTCAGGTGAAATGTCAACCAATTTTAGGAAAGTGGCCCATCTGGGTGGCACATATCCGTACAACTTCCCAAGGGCTAACACCAACAATTGTTTGTTTGACAAGTTCATTATGAATATTTACTCATATTTTACAGGCTGAGCGTTTCCAGCAAATCTATAGATCAGAATGGAATGCTGAAATTTCTGCTGCTGCTCTTACTACACTCAAAGAAGCAAGATGGAATAAAACTGCAGTGCTGCCATCTTCTGAAGATGTACAGAAAATCACAGACTACTTATCTAAAGAGATGACACACTATAAAGACAACCTTTCTGGGGCACATATAGATGGATTCACAAAGGAAATGTGGGGAAAGTTGTGTCAGGTGACATTGACTTCTGTTATCATATTTAACAGGAGACGGAGCGGAGAAGTGTCAAGACTTCTTCTTGAAACATTCATAAATAGAGATGATTCACCACCAAATGCAGATGTCCTAGCTTCTCTAAGTACCACAGAGCAAGAACTATTGAAATACTTCACAAGAATCGTAACTAGAGGCAAAAAGGGCGGCAAGGTTCCAATTCTGCTATCACCCAACACATATGAGGTTATGGAATTGCTGGTGAAGACCCGACAAAGTGCTGGCTTAGAAGGGAATCCGTATTTTTTCGCTAATCCCAATGGAGCAAGAAGATTATACTACAGGGGCACCGATACTCTCAGAGCATGTGCAGTGCAGGCCAATGTGTCAAATCCTGAAAGCTTACAGTCCACACGTATGCGAAAGCATGTGGCTACAATGTGTCAGATCCTGAACTTGAAAAATAATGATTTAGCAAACCTTGCCCAATATATGGGGCATGACATCAGGGTACACAGTAATTTTTATAGACAACAAGAAAGTGCCGTACAAGCTGCACAGATAAGTAAGGTGTTGCTGGCTATGGAAAGTGGAACTATTGCCAAATATAGAGGGAGAAGTCTGGAAGAAATAGATATAATTCCAGAAGGTTAGTACCCTACATTTGAGCTTTACCTACAGTCACAGTAGTAATCTGAAAATCATTCATCAAATAGATTTTGCTGCCAACGGACACTTGAATGGACAAAAGCATAGCAATACAAAAATAAAACATCCCCTTCACTGATCTACCACAGGCAACTGACAACGTACGAAGTATTTCAACTGTGTGTCCGCTAGACGTTCTGTCTCACGAGCTTCTACAACACATGTATTACAGAGTACGCATTCATCCTTATAACATGTATGTAGGCGTCTACATGATACGCCATGTTCCAACGTATTCAGACGAAATGTATAGAGGTACCATCAAATTACCAGTACTTTAATTACCCTTTAAATATACTATTACAATCACTGAATTTTTTTTACAGTTGAAATACTTTGTACGTTGTCAGTTGCCTGTGGTAGATGGGGGAGGGGGAAACAGAATAAAAACGTACGATGGGCATGGTTTGGAATGACGCACGCGAGGACGGGAAACAAAACCTTTTTTTGGCCTAAGTTTAAATTTTGAAAATAAGAGTATGCACCAAATTTTATGTAAAGAAGAAATAAAATAGTATAATAAGTATTTCTCTTCATTTTCTTACATTGTACTAACCATCATACCTATCTGGGTGTCAATTGGTCTATTTAAGGCTTTATGATTTTGTCATTAAAGTTTAACCAAAGAAAATGATAATGACGACTGTATCAGAAAAAAGGAAAAAAATTTACTGCATCTAAATGTATGTGTGTACAGGCCCCTACCAGGGAACCCCCAAGCAGGTGCCCAAACCTGATGTATGTACACTTCACAATCACAATGTTTTATTTAAGGTCAGCTGCCTGGGAACACAGGCAAATTCATAGGGAACTGCGGTAACATTAGTGATGAAAAATTGAAGTGTCAATTGGACAAAATGACAGGGGAACCCCGGTAACATTTACCTACTTACCACCCTTAAATAAAACACTGCGTGACTTCTCTCTCAATTTCTTTGTGTCATGATGAGGACCTCACTCAAGCTTGTTTGCTCCAACAGAAGTTACTGGACTCCTTTCTGATGAGGAAGACTCATGTGATAGTGATTGTGATGATTCAAAAAAAGAAGTGGACCCTAATCCAGATTGTGATGATTCAAAAAAAGAAGTGGACCCTAATCCAGGTAAGTTAATTGTCCACCTGTACTTTAAAAAAAATAATGCTCTCCTCTATGCTACATCGGAAAAGGACATGTTTAAAACAGTTGTTAAATGAAAACAGTAGCACATCTAAAAATTGTCTGTGCTGCTGAGAAGTCAGAATTTTTAAGAACATACAAAGTGTCATCAGTCTTGTCATTAAATACTTGTATTTCTAAATATGTTTTTGTTTTTTAATGATATGAGATCCTTGTAAATGCCTACAAGTAATAATTGTTTCTTGAAGACACACTTGTACATTAATGACCCTTTGGGGTGGTGTGGTGCATTTTTTGTCTTTTGTTGTGATTCAGTTTGTTTCAGGTTCTGGAGTATCAATCCAAGCTGTATAGAAATATTTACTATGAATCATTTGGGAAATCACAAGATAAAATTTAACATATATATATGTGATAGCTATAATGTGTGGTATACAGCAAGAATAGTTGGTTGGCAGCTCTTTTCTTTTGAATTCAAAAATTCTTGTCTTTGCTAACAGTGATTTTGAGTTGCATAATTTGTGAACATACCATCTTTACTGCATAGGCTTGATATTTTACACAGTGACTATAATTTTTTCATTAGCCTCCAGTGAGGGAATACAAAGAATAAGTATACATAATCAGACAAGTCAACCAGAGATTAGAGAAAATTGTGGACCTAAGAAGGGGTCATCTACAGGACCTAAAAATAGATCAACCACAGGTAAGTGTAAAATAAGTGCTAAACTGTCATAGAATGACTGGTTGTGATGGCTTCTGTCAATATCTGTTCCCAAGGAGGAAATAAGTTAGTCACCCAGAATGAATCAGACTGTTTTCCTCCAGTCAAATGAAATTGCATTCATTTCAAGTTACTTGCAGCCCGTTCGGGAACAGGTTGCTGTTGCTGGTCAATGTGTGTTTTATAATACACTACAGTGTACTTTATTGTTCCGGTACTAATGTCAGATCAATCCCTAAATGTCTTGATAGACAGTATCAAATGCTAAGCAAGGATCTTCGAGCATAAAAACTGACAATGCATGAGAAGGGGTCTGATGGATTACTTGCATTGCAGGATATGGAGTACTGTCACACCCCACGCACATGTGGACGTACATATGCTAACAAATTGTTAGTGTCACACTTTCTTTCAAGCAGTTGTGGGCTGACATAGTATTTGGATGCAACATGAGTATGAAAAGACTAGAGTTTTGTTGCTTAATTGCTCATTTGTATATTTATCAATGCGCGTAAATCCAGAAAGAATAGGAAAGTTTGCTTTGATGGAACTTGAAACAAACATTGATCATACAGCAATATGATAGTTCCAAAAGTTATTAAGTGCTACAGTGTCTTGTAATTGCTCATTTACATCATTAACAATGTCAGCTGAATGTTCTTCCTTGATGTCAAGGATGACAGTGAAAGTATATTGCTGAAAATTGGTCTTTTTTCTTTGTACATGTAGTTGGGACAAAGTCTAAAGTTGTTGGACGAAGAGTGCCATGGACAAGGGCTGAAGAAGAAGCCATTGACAGGAATTTCATGTCTCACATTCAAAAGAGGAAAGCTGTAACAAAGTCTGAAGCTGAAAAATGCCTATTGAAGGAGAAAGTGTTGTGCAACAGGGACTGGAAATTAATAAAATGGCATGTTCAAACCAGAGCAATAGCATATGAAAAAAAAGGCACCAAACAACAAATGTAATGTATGGTTTTGCTATTGATCAGAATTGTCTGGTTTATCTCCTATCTAGGCAGTGATCAAATTGTGACTTTTAACTGATTCGTGATTAGTCAACCCTCATGTGATAACCAATATTGCACATAGCTCACAGTAGATGACAGTGACAGTGAGGTATGTCTAATTATTTAATGCTTCACATGACCTTGTTTGTTCATGTAAAATAACACTGTCAAGTAACTATGTAGGTTAAACTGTGTGGTATACTATAAGCCATTTTCTACTGAAATTTGAAATTTTCATTCTCCAACACAACAACTTTTAAAAGCTGTACCTGAAGCATTCATCCAGTCTAACTAAGGTATTCACCAGCAGACTGAAGGAATTGACATAAACAAACAGCAGGTGTTAACATGTTAGAAACACCACCACTCACTGGCTTAGTGAGTGAGTCCCATGTACATGTATGTGAAATGGTCCCCATCTCTGTTCAAAGTAGGCCTGTAAGCCCGTGGTTTCACAGTCAGAAGTGGTCACCAGATTGATATACTATGTATGTCCACAGTAAATTTGACATATATGTCTAGACACTTCGGATGTACTAGTAATGTGCTTGGCAATCTGTACGTGTTCTAAAAACCTCACTTTCAGTGATCTTTCCATCTCCCCGATTCAGTCTTGATCACACTGACTATCACTACCGCCCCCACATTTAATGCGATATGTTGGACCCTTCAGATCCTTTTTGTCTGTCTTGTCCTTTCGTTTTACTAACAATTGCTTGCATGATCATCTAAACAAAGATGGGAGCCATTTCAGTCTTTCCCATGCATCGGACCACTGTCACAGTGTTAATATCACTCACTTAACCCAGTGAGTGGTTATGTTTCTAAACATGGTAAGTAACACCTTTTGTTCTTAGCTTAGCTAATTCATGTCAATTTTTTTCAGTCTGCTGATGAAGTTGATTAGTTAGAGGATGAAAGCTTCAGGTGTAGCTTTCAAAAGTTGTGTTTGAGATTGAAAAGTTCAATCCCTGCTGGAGGAAGTCTTGGATAATGTAAATGACACATATATTGGGTTCTGTCCATCTGTTCCTGCATGTGAGCATCTGAAGTCATATTTTTTTGACAAGACTGAGTTTATTTCTGGCAAACTTGGCACGAGTATAACATACATGCTTGTTTATTTCTTTTGTGACACATGTTCTAATATGGCTGCTCGGTGGCCATTTTGTTTGTGCTTTTCATGCCCTACATCATACTATAGTGCACAATGTGTGGAAATTAAGTATTCTTATGTAGAGTGCATTCAGTAGCATCATTGTCTGATATAATTTAAGTTATAATATACCTAGTGATAATGCTGTGCCATGATTCGCTAGAATCAGTCACATGATAGGAAAATAGAATGACTATTTCCCTAGGGAAATAGTTCCATCAACTATTACATGGTCATGTGACCACCGCACATTCACAGCAGGTCAAAATGGCAGCTTCGAACGATGTCGTCTGCCAACCTCAAGAAAAGAGGGCAAGATTTTCATGAGGTATATTATAAAACACATATTGCCTGGCCTATATTTGGGCTATAGCACCTGTTTATTACCCCTTCGTGACTGTGAGTTACCAGAATTACATGCTATTTCCCTTGGCTTCGGCCTCGGGGAAATAGCATGTGATTCTGGTAACTCACAGTCCCTCAGGTGTAATAAACGAGTGCTATAGCCCACATGGCCAGGCAATATGTGTTCACTATAATGAGCTATTTTGTGTGGAGAATATTCATATTTTGAGAGCTGTTAACTCCAAAACTTTGATGCTATTAAAGCATGTAGATACCTCATGCAAAGAAAGAGGTTAAATTGGCAAAGAAAATAATAAAATCCAGAAAAGTGCTTGTAAGTCTTTGCCTGCTTCAAAATAGCGATCATCTTGGTTGCATAAACTTTGTTGGGGTTGGGATGTCTTTAGGTCTTGATTCCTATAACTAAATATCAAAATACAGAAAGTCATTTTACTCATCTTTCCACCTGTGTAATAATTGTGTAAAGGTTGTGTAAAGGTGGTAAGTATGGACAGAATGTCATCTTTGGCCTTTTTTGCCTCCAGTCAAATCTTCCCTAGGTGATGTGGCAGGTCAAAGGTGATACTTTGTTTCATGCTACCCCTAGACAAAGGTGGTAGTAATCATGTGGGTCACAAGTGTGGTGATGGAAGGGTAAAGATGTGTAAATTATAAGACTTGCAGTGTAGTGTATGCATGATTTCTGCAGTGTAATTGGCATTAATATTACTATTGTTTTCATTTAATGAAAATTGATGCTTCTCTGGTAGTTGGTGAGTTAGGAGTTTGATAATTCTCTGCTGTATTTCATAAATTGGTGTTAACTTTGGAATCAGAGTTTGTTAAGAAGCTGGGGTTTTTTTTGTTGCTTCTCTCAGACTGGTAGTTGGTGAGTTAGGAGTTTGATAATTCTCTGTTGTACCTCATAAATAGGTGTTAACTTTGGAATCAGAGTTTTGTTAAGAAGCTGTTTTTATGGCCTTTCTCAGAGTGGTAGTTGCTGAGTTAGGAGTTTGACTGTTGTACTTCATAAATAGGTGTTAACTTTGGAATCAGAGTTTTGTTAAGAAGCTGTTTTTATGGCCTTTCTCAGAGTGGTAGTTGCTGAGTTAGGAGTTTGACTGTTGTACTTCATAAATAGGTGTTAACTTTGGAATCAAAGTTTGTTAAGAAGCTGTTTTTTTTAAAGATAGCCTTTGGTCTGATAGGGCAGGACTGATTCAATGCAAAATATGACCTAGTGAAGTAACTATGTATTAAGTTCCACCAACTGTGGTTGCCGACAATCATGTGTGCATATAAGTTTCTTGTTAACTAGATGCCACCAGGTGTGGTATAGTACTGACATTTTAAAACAATGGCATTGCCATGGAAATTTACCACACAATTTAATTTTCATATGAGCATTTTCCAATCACAATTAGTCAATTTTCAATGTAATTGAAATGTCTGACCATCAAGCCTTTGTGTTGTGTTACACTAGCAATAAATGCCATCGGAACTGGCTTTGATTCTAGGCTACATATTCTTGTAATTACTCACTTATCACACCAACTGATTTCAAAATCTCAACCTTTTGCTGACAAAGCAATATTAACGTGTGCTGTAAGGTTTTGATTTTTGGCGCCTGTTTTTGAAAGACAGCTAACATGAGCTAGAGCAACTAGGATAGTTCATCAAAACATTTTATTCAAAGTTGAAGGCTTTTTGACATTGAGTTTTCCAAGTTCATGTTTTTCCTCTTCATATGCAAGTTTGACTTGACAGTTTGAAGGAAATTGTTTTTCTGAGAAATGACTTTCTTACCCAATATCAAAATAACATGGGTTCTTAGCATGGCATATTTGTAACTTTGTTGGCTTTGATGTTTGTAAAAAAGAGTTTGTGCACTCTCCTCAGTCGCACGTTCTACCATGTTACAGTGTTACTTTGTAAATGATCCTACTTATTCAAAGTGTTGTTTTTCTTTTTCATAATTGTGAAGTCGAAGTCAAAGGTCTGTCATGTTGCCATATTACTAAGAGTGTGTGGATGGCCTTATTTGTCACTTAAATTATCACACTCCAGGGCCTTCCATTGTACCATGGTACCAAGGGTGTGTAAATGGTCCTGCTTTTCTGTTGAAAATACACACACCAGGGTATTACTTTGTAGCTTGTATTGTGTACATGATTTGACTTATTTGTGTCTTCTATTTAAAATTACAGCAGAAATTGAATCTCTCATCTGTGGCCTGAGCTTTGGTGACTTTGTGGTGACCATAGTATAAGGAACTTGAATGGATACTAGGCTACATACTAACTTGTTTGCTAACCTATCACAGTCTTATTTCATAAGCACAATACTTTAAACTCACTTTCCTAAATATAACAACAATGGAATAATTTTGATTCATGTTCCTCTTCCTGGAAAAATGTTTTAATGCAGGTAGTAGCTAGTCACTAACTGGACAAATCTCTGTTGTACAGGAAAGAGTTTGACCTTTGTAAACAGAATTTTTTTGTTATTAAGTTTTTTTCAAAGTAAATTTGTTAGTCACATAAGGCACAATAATTTTTGGCAGATGGGGGGGAGGGGGGCAGGTTTATTTAATACAAATGCATCATGTAACCTACTTTAGACTCCATGTGAGTTCTGCCAACTATGGTCACTACACCGTCACCTGGGCTCAATGCATTGTCATACATAAATTTAGCTGTGACCATGGGCTAGTGTATCGATCGACCACATTCTGAAAATAATGCATGGCTTTCCTTGGAAATGTACCATTTAATTCATTTTTTTGGTTGCTGTTCAAAGCTGCATAGCCTGTAGTTGACCTATTGTCTGTTTACATTCTGGGACTTCCTAATTTTCCACTTCAGAACACAATAATGTCTCCCTCTCTACCAAACTCCCATGAGTGTTTAAATGACCCCATGTTAAACTTTAAAAAATACATTTTACCAAAATACTATGAATGTGTAAATGTTCAACTTTCCTCATAAGTACACACTACAAACTCCTTTCATTGTGCCATATTATTACTATGATTGTATAAATGGCCAACTTTCAATGTATAAATGGACAGTCAAAGGTCTGTCATGTTGCCATATTACTAAGAGTGTGTAGATGGCCTTATTTGTCACTTAAATTATCACACTCCAGGGCCTTCCATTGTACCATGGTACAAAGGGTGTGTAAATGGCCCTGCTTTTCTTTTGAAAATACACACACCAGGGTATTACTTTGTAGCTTGTATTGTGTACATGATTTGACTTATTTGTGTCTTCTATTTAAAATTACAGCAGAAATTGAATCTCTCATCTGTGGCCTGAGCTTTGGTGACTTTGTGGTGACCATAGTATAAGGAACTTGAATGGATACTAGGCTATATACTAACTTGTTTGCTAACCTATCACAGTCTTATTTCATAAGCACAATACTTTAAACTCACTTTCCTAAATATAACAACAATGGAATAATTTTGATTCATGTTCCTCTTCCTGGAAAAATGTTTTAATGCAGGTAGTAGCTAGTCACTAACTGGACAAATCTCTGTTGTACAGGAAAGAGTTTGACCTTTGTAAGCAGAATTTTTTTGTTATTAAGTTTTTTCAAAGTAAATTTGTTAGTCACATAAGGCACAATAATTTTTGGCAGATGGGGGGGGGGAGGGGGGCAGAGTTATTTATACAAATGCAACATGTAACCTACTTTAGACTCCATGTGAGTTCTGCCAACTATGGTCACTACACCGTCACCTGGGCTCAATGCATGGTCATACATAAATTTAGCTGTGACCATGGGCTAGTGTATCGATCGACCACATTCTGAAAATAATGCATGGCTTTCCTTGGAAATGTACCATTTAATTCATTTTTTTGGTTGCTGTTCAAAGCTGCATAGCCTGTAGTTGACCTCTTGTCTGTTTACATTCTGGGACTTCCTAATTTTCCACTTCAGAACACAATAATGTCTCCCTCTCTACCAAATTACCATAAGTGTTTAAATGACCCCATGTTAAACTTTAAAAAATACATTTTACCAAAATACTATGAATGTGTTAATGTTCAACTTTCCTCATAAGTACACACTACAAACTCCTTTCATTGTGCCATATTATTACTATGATTGTATAAATGGCCAACTTTCAATGTATAAATGGACAGTCAAAGGTCTGTCATGTTGCCATATTACTAAGAGTGTGTAGATGGCCTTATTTGTCACTTAAATTATCACACTCCAGGGCCTTCCATTGTACCATGGTACCAAGGGTGTGTAAATGGTCCTGCTTTTCTGTTGAAAATACACACACCAAAGTATTACTTTGTAGCTTGTAATGTGTACACAATTTGACTTGTGTCTTCTATTTAAAATTACAGCAGAAATTGAATCTCTCATCTGTGGCCTGAGCTTTGGTGACTTTGTGGTGACCATAGTATAAGGAACTTGAATGGATACTAGGCTACATACTAACTTGTTTGCTAACCTATCACAGTCTTATTTCATAAGCACAATACTTTAAACTCACTTTCCTAAATATAACAACAATGGAATAATTTTGATTCATGTTCCTCTTCGTGGAAAAATGTTTTAATGCAGATAGTAGCTAGTCACTAACTGGACAAATCTCTGTTGTACAGGAAAGAGTTTGACCTTTGTAAGCAGAATTTTTTTGTTATTAAGTTTTTTTCAAAGTAAATTTGTTAGTCACATAAGGCACAATAATTTTTGGCAGATGGGGGGGAGGGGGGCAGGTTTATTTAATACAAATGCATCATGTAACCTACTTTAGACTCCATGTGAGTTCTGCCAACTATGGTCACTACACCGTCACCTGGGCTCAATGCATTGTCATACATAAATTTAGCTGTGACCATGGGCTAGTGTATCGATCGACCACATTCTGAAAATAATGCATGGCTTTCCTTGGAAATGTACCATTTAATTCATTTTCTCCATTGCCCAAACAAAAATACTCAGTACCTGAACAATAATTGAAATCTCTGACTAACCCTGAAGCTTTGGAGTATGTGGAGTGATAATATAAGTGGACCTGGCATTCTGGGCCACCTACTCACTTTTTGTTCACCTATCACACCATTTTATTTAAAAAGTTCAACCTTCACTGAGTACCATGGTGGAACTGTATTTGTTATTGTTCATTTGAAGTCAGTTTTTCACATTTTTTGAAATATAAATAAACTGAACAAGGCTTGGGTATACTTTATGTAAACATCATGTTCAAAGTTTAAGTTGAAACTTTTCTTACTTCATTTTTTCTCTTCATGTGCAAGTTTTACTTGCCAGATCATCTAAGAAACCCTTTTAAGTAGAAGTCTTTATTCCAAAACCAAATAATGTTGGTCCACAACATAGCAAAGTTCTAACTTTTGGTTTTGATGTTTCAAATAAAAGTATATGTTCAGTATATTGTTTCTGTGTCTGTTGTAATATCCCCCTAAAGTCTAATATCTAGCAAGACCACATATATGAAGTGCTGTCAAATGTGAGAACAATATATTGAGTCATCAGTCATCTTACAATTGTGTATTGGTTGCTGTTCAAAGCTGCATAGCTTGTAGTTAACCTCTTGTCTGTTTACATTCTGGGACTTCTTAGTTTTCCACTTCAGAACACAATAATGTCTCCCTCTCTACCAAACTCCCATGAGTGTTTAAATGACCCCATGTTAAACTTTAAAAAATACATTTTACCAAAATACTATGAATGTGTAAATGTTCAACTTTCCTCATAAGTACACACTACAAACTCCTTTCATTGTGCCATATTATTACTATGATTGTATAAATGGCCAACTTTCAATGTATAAATGGACAGTCAAAGGTCTGTCATGTTGCCATATTACTAAGAGTGTGTAGATGGCCTTATTTGTCACTTAAATTATCACACTCCAGGGCCTTCCATTGTACCATGATACCAAGGGTGTGTAAATGGTCCTGCTTTTCTGTTGAAAATACACACACCAAAGTATTACTTTGTAGCTTGTATTGTGTACATGATTTGACTTATTTGTGTCTTCTATTTAAAATACAGCAGAAATTGAATCTCTCATCTGTGGCCTGAGCTTTGGTGTCTTTGTGGTGACCATAGTATAAGGAACTTGAATGGATTCTAGGCTACTTGTTTGCTAACCTATCTCAGTCTTATCTCAAAAGCACAATACTTTAAACTCACTTTCCTAAATATAACAACAATGGAATAATTTTGATTCATGTTCCTCTTCCTGGAAAAATGCGTCAATGCAGGTAGTAGCTAGTCACTAACTGGACAAATCTGTAATGTACAGGAAAGAGTGTGACCTTTGTAAGCAGAATTTTTTATGTTATTCATTTTTTTATAAAGTAAATTTGTTAGTGAGATAAGGCACAACAATTTTTTGGCAGATGGGGGTGGGCCAGAGTTATTTATACAAATGCATCATGTAACCTACTTTAGACTCCATGTGAGTTCTGCCAACTATGGTCACTACACTGTCACCAGGACTCACTGCATGGTCATACATAAATTTAGCTGTGACCATGGGCTAGTGTATCAATCGACCACATTCTGAAAATAATGCATGGCACTACCTTGGAAATGTATCATTTAATTCATTTTCTCCATTGTCCAATCAAAAATACTTGGTACTTGAACATGTGAAGTGATAATGTAAGTGGACCTGGCATTCTGGGCCACATACTTACTTCTTTGTTCACCTGTCACACCATTTTATTTAAAATGTTCAACCTTGACTCAGACTGCAAAATTTTGGTGTGCTGGAACTGTATTTCTTATTGTCCATTTGAAGTCAGTTTTTCACATTTTTTGAAAAATAAATAAACTGAACAAGGATTGGGTATACTTTATGTAAACATCATGTTCAAAATTTGTTTCACTTCATGCACACAATTTACTTGCCAGATCATCTAAGAAACCCTTTTAAGTAGAAGTCTTTATTCCAAAACAAAATAATGTTGGTCCACAACATAGCAAAGTTCTAACTGTTGGTTTTGATGTTTCAATTAAAAATATATGATCAGTGTATTTTTCTGTGTCTGGTGTAATATCTGTGTCTGGTGTCATATCAGCCCATGACTTCAGAATTCAGAGCACTATACAAAAACCTATTTGTAATCACATTGTCCCTTTGTGAAGACCAGTTACAACAAGGGGTGTTCAAATTTGCCATATTGTTTTACCTTGTCTTTATTGGCCAATAAAATCATTGTCAAATAAAGGTAAAAGTTTGATTTTACACACCAGAATATGACTACAATCGTGTTTCAAGAAGTCTACTAATAACATGCTAACAACCTAGTAAACTTTAAACTGGTTTTGAAGTTTTCAAGAGTTTTTGGTATCTTTTCCTCTGTCTACTCTGCATTCTAAAAAGGAAGAAAGCATATGAAATTATGTCAAATACCAGATTATTACAGTAGGTTGTCAGTTTTCTGACAATTTTGCAGTTGCTGTTGTGTAAAGATACAACGGAAAATACAGGGATACTTAATTTACCTTTTAAAAATGCATAAAGGTCCTATTTTATACTTTACTTCCATGAGTATGTAAATGGCCCTACTTCCCACTTAAAAGTACACACTCGGTCCAAGGTCCTACTTTTAAGCTTATGCCCAGTAAATGCTTCACACCCAATGGCTCCATAAACCACGTCAGCCTGGGAAGGCTTCACAAGTTCACATGCCTACAGAAAGCTCAATAATGGTTGTTTCTTTAAACTGCGATGATTTTTGTATAGTCTGCTAGGGGAAGAATATACGATATCATGTTCATGGATTTAGCATCACAACAAACTAGGGGTCTCATAACACACACCCGTACTGAAGGCCTCATTTGTAATAAAACACACGTATGTGTGTGTGTGTGTGTGTGTGTGTGTGTGTGTGTAAATTAATTCATGGTCCGATTGTCCATCACAAAGTCCATGTTTGTTTGCAGAGTTCAACATAGTAATTACTTGTAGAGTACAATACAAGGTACAGTACTAGTAGCAGTGAATGACCTCTGGGGACACTTTGTAGGCCGCGATGTAGGAGATACTGGTTAACATTATATTTTTCATTTAGATATTTCCACACTTCAATCATATCCCCTCTTTTTCTCCTATATAACATACTTGGGGTTGCATAACTTAAGTCACGCAGTTCTCTAAGTTTCTTGGTGGCTCTCCCTAGAACATTTTCAATTAAGTTAGTATCTTTAGTAAACCGAGTTTTATCATAAGCTTACAAATGACACTGGTAAGACTAACTGGTCTGTAGTTGCCGGCCTCAGATTTGGACCTTTCTTAAAAATGGGAGTCACGTGCGCCTCCCTCCAGGCTGTGGGAACTTGTTGGATGTCAGTGAATCATTAAAATGATCTGCTGGGGAACACAAATTACTCCAGCCAATTCTCGGGAATCCTAATGGTGCAATAACTTCAAGGCTATTTACCATATCATCTTCATTGGTAAGGACTAAGTTCAGTATATTTGGTTGAGTATTTGGTCTGAAATGTGTGAGTTCTTTCACATGCTGGTAGAGAAAGCAGTCCCTTGCTGTTTCAAGTAATAGTGATGCATTAGTGTTGGAGCCTGGTTGTACAGTACAATCATTCCAATTTATTCCTGGAGTGTTGAAATCACCAACAATCATGCGTTGATGAACATATTCTATTAAGTGATGATCGCAGCTGTGCATTGTTTTCAGATCTAGAGTTACTATTGGGAGAGCGGTAAACACAACTTAATAAGAAGAGCCAGTGATGAAGCATACATCAACAGTATCTGTTTTGATAAGCTGAGATGTTATGATTGGTGTTCTTCTCGATAGCCAATTGACGATGGAGCGGCATGTGACATCCACATGCAAGAGTGCATACTTTCATTTACGAAATATAGCTCGCATTTGTAAATTTCTTCCACGTTTGTCACTTGAAAGGCTCATTCATGCTTTCATTTTTTCTAAGTTAGACTATTGTAATGTACTGTTTCTTGGGCTTCCTTTGTGTTTACTACGGAAACTACAGCTCGTTCAAAATAGCGCGGCTCGCCTATTGTCTGGCTGCCGCAAGCATGATCATATATCTCCTGTTCTAAGATCACTTCACTGGCTCCCAATCGAGTGTAGAATTGAATTCAAAGTTTTACTACTGGTTTTTAAGGCACTTCATGGTCTTGCTCCTATGTACATTGTTGATCTTTTAACACCCAGAGATAATACGCGTCGTCTGCGTTCTTCAGATTCGGGCTTGCTCGAGGTTCCGTTTACGAGGTCATCTTTCGTCTACAAACGGGCCTTCAGCCATGTTGCTCCGCGGCTATGGAACGACTTACCGACTGGGATTAGAATGTGTAATACCGTTGACTGTTTTAAGAAAAGTTTAAAAACGCATCTCTTCCGCAAAGCTTTTAATTAAATGTCTTTTAAGATGTATCAAGTATTGTTTTAATGTCAAGCGCTTTTTCTTTTTTTTAACTTTGTGAACCGTTTAGAGCATTTTATGGATTTACGGTATAGAAAAATAAATATTATTATTATTATTATTATTATTATTATTATTATTATGACGCCTGACACTAGTGCTTCTGCGTTACACTCGGAGCAATACCAATGTATCATCGATTCCTCTTTACTGATGCTTGCTTACGTTTCTTCAGACAGACGTGAGCAGTCAATACATACACATTTTTCGCATTCTACTAGTCTAGTATCAGGGTGGTTAGACTCTTTATTGCAAACAAAAGAGTTAGATAAAGTCATATAGCGTTAAACTCTATATATGGCGTCCTTCCCTACCTCATTGTGTACAAGGTCAATTTGCAAGGATATTCTAATTTCTAAGACTTCGGATTGAGCTCAACAGTAGGACATACAGACATAAATAAGCTCTGCATATCCACTTCGTCAAACTTTCTAGATTAAGTCAAAATGTATCTCATGAGACGTATAAGCTCGTTAACGCTATTGCGAAGCCTGTCCGCGAGCAACAGAACGGTTAGTTCGAAGGTAAGCACTTCACGAATGACACATATTTGCAATATGTCGAGGTTACTACCCATACACAGACCAAAGCTATAAGCCAAATAGAAATGGGTGAGACGAACCGATGAGAGGGTAAGGAAGTGACTTATAGTGACAAAGGGGCGCACATCAATCCACATATGTAAGACAGAGTGGAAACATTTGACATCAGTTAAGCGCTGACACAATTCGGGACATAGAACCCTTGTTGATAGCTACCAAACTGACGCTAGACGTCAACGCATTGTTACATTCATTGTGGTAGGAGAGGTCACGAGGTGCGTCACTTCATATATAATACATTGTCACAAGCAACGAATATGCCATAAGACAGTTATATATCTATTACACACGTCGTTGTGGCATGGTTATCTTTATTGACATCTCAACAGACGGGCGATTTATCTCGCATTCATTATGGCAAAGTTGCCTTAGTCACCGGTTCAAGTGACACTGGAGGTATTGGCTTCGCTATAGCAAGGAGCCTGGCAAAGAGAGGATGCAGTATCATCCTAAGTGGTGGTCGAGACAGCGATAAAGTGGTGTCTCTTAGGAAAGAATTGGAAGGGTAAGTGGAATTTGTCGGTAAGTATTTTGGACGTTGACTGTGTGATGCAATACATGTAATATATATGTTTTACCTTGGTGTGTTACTCTAAGTATATTACAACTAAGTTAAGGGGCGTGGGTCAGATCCGCAATATAAACTAATGGAATGCTTCAATCAGGTACTTTTTGGATGCACTCAACAAGTACCAATTACCTCAAGATCGTAGAAAAAACACACATGCCCAAACCTGTAATTGATATATATGGAATTGCGCGATATCTATTATATTATACAAGATGAGGTTTATGGAAATATTCCAAATTTAGATAAAAACCGTGTACCAAGTTGGTCCATGTCCCTGTAACGGGGAGAAGTATGCTAACTTTATTGTCTAAAAGAATTATATACGTATATTTGAAAAGTGGGACGTAGGTTAGTATTCATTCAGAAAGAACAAGTTAGCTGCATGCCTAACTTTCATTTTGATAGAGTTGATTCACGATTCTTACATTGAATTTAAAAGCGATAGATATGCATGCTAATTTTTTTAAGCATCCTTTCCTCCAACATGTCTTTTCAGACAATATGAAGTTTCAGCTCATTACATCAGAGCCGATTTGAACGTTCTTGCTGCAATCAATACACTATACGACGACGTCAAACATATATATGCTGAAGGGTTGGACACAGTGTGTGAACTTAAGGGAAAATGACTACTGGTCATAAGGACCGACATGTAGCAAATGCTGCTGGTCCTTAAGGAAAACTGCTGGTCCATACTCAATGCAGTTCACGTTCACGACCTATATTTATATACCCTCCATTTACAGATTAAATGATTTTGAACTTTAATATGATACAACATATCTTTAGATATACTAAAGTAAAAGAGAGTACAACGAATTGTTCACTATCCACTATTATTTTATAAAATTTCCACTCACAGAGTCAACAAATAACTTGGAAGTAAATTTTGATTCACTACCAAGAAATATTTGACTCTATGAGTAGAGATTTTCATTTGTAACTATGAATCCAGAGACTATGAATAGTCATTCTCGCATAATCTGATCCTATAGACTAAAGTGGTCTGAGACTGAATGTATTCATTACACCATAGAAATACATATCCATAGATTGTAGATAATATGGGTGAATGAATCATTAAATATACATTATCTGCAATCTCTAAGAGATCACAGTCCTCTCCTTCCTCTCTGTACGATTCACTAAATTCTGAATCACATAATCCAAAGTCAGATTCATCGTCTGTGGCAACAGCTGATGTAGCTTTCCAACTCTTAGCGAACGTAGACGCACAAATTCATCATGGCAGAAATAAAAGTTTTGTCGCATAACTATCCCTCTTGAAAACTTTGTATTCACTTTATTTAAATTTCCATCCACAAAAGTGACATGGAGCGGTTTCGTCTTCCTTCAAATATGTACTGAAGCCCCCCCCCCCCCATAAAGCCCTACCCGTATACCCTACCGTGGTGTATTGATTATCGTCTCTGACTCGACTGTTTGTGTAAGAAATCTGACCATGATGAAGAGAACTATGGCTAAACATGTCTTACAATGCAAGTTTTTTTTGACGTGGGAGCGTGATATGGTAACTGTACTGTAGTGTGTCATCCACTATATGTACCCGTGTTTGGCACGATGCAGTAATTTTCCAGATACAACAATGGCAACAAAAATGCAACATTTCTAAGTTTATACGTTGATTACAACATGACAGGACATACATTAGCATATGAATCAAATTGAAAGCAATCAGACTACGCATTTTTTTTACTGTTTTACAAAAAAACTATAATCGTACTGAAGATATTTTACGAAGTGTACCTGCCTTCTTTATTAGTTAAAACGCCATTTTCAGAGTAGTTTATATGTTTTCCGTCAGTTTGTTTTGATCATGGCCACATACATGGGGAACTCCGGTAAATTGATCGGGAAACCCGCTAACATTTACCGGCTTTAATACCAGCCTTTCAAAAATAGTGTCTGTTTAAATTCGTCTTCTTCTTCGGAAGTTCATTGCTGCCTTCTAAATATCGCCACATACTTTATAAATACAACGTGGAACTGTCTCAAACACGTTAAAAGTTTCATACACTTTAATAGAACAGTAAACTTTACAACAATTAATATATCATGGCGGGAAAAGACGCATGCGCTGAATGCGTAAAATGGGTCTGAATGTCTAAGACGTTCTGATTAGTCAAGACACAAATAATTGGAGAAATTCGGTCAATCATGTGTTTGCTAACATAATTTCATAAAGTAAATGCTGTATGCTACGTCATATGTAGACATATCAACATTGACAACAACACGTAGCGAGCTAGCTCTGTGTCGCTTAACTTGAACGAGATGATGTCGAGAGTAAAATAGGTAACACAAGATCAGATTCGTGTAGGTGAAATTGGATATATCTTTGAATAAATGTTATTATTTACTCCAAATTTCAGTCGGTCATAAGGACCGATACGTTGTTGTAATTCTGAAAAACTGTCGGTCCGAACGGAAATCTGTTGGTCTCGGGCCGAAGGACCGGCGTTAATTTCGCACGCTGGTTGGACATACTTGTCAATAATGCAGGTAAATTATTACACCACTTTTAATATGTAACACAGACATATTTAAAGACTCTGACAAATCTTAAAGGCCCATTATACAGTCCAATGTTCATAAATATCTTATCAGTGGAGTTATGAAGATTACATACATGTATTCGTTCAGGACCATTATTTTTCTGTTGCTCTACAAAACAACTTTCTTTCGTAATCCAAGTGCACCTGTAAGTGCAGGGCATGAATTTTTGAAATCACGGGGAGAATAATGACGTCATCGTGTGTGACGTACCATAATCATCCACTTTTCTTTTTTACTTATATTTACATGTGCTCCTTTTAAACGTGTATTTCTTTTTCCTCCAAATGTGACTAAAACAATATCTCGATTTCTCCCTCCTTATATAATTTAATTGCATGGTTGACAAAAATGAAATATCTATGAATGATAGAAGGATGCTTTTGAACAAAAAGAAAACATAATAAATTCAGAGAGGTTATCTCGTTCCTAATTATCAGGTATTCTTAGTATTCATCTAATGGAAGAGTTCCCACTGGAAACCTGGGAAAGAGACCTTCGAGTTAATCTGACTGCTCCATTCTATCTCACTAAACTATGTTTACCAGATATGAAACGTAAAGGTAGGAGTCATTTGCATACAGTCGTCCAATCACTTTTCATTTATGTCACTTCTAATTATGAATTGCAGTGTCTCAAAGTCATGCATGCATCTTTCTATCCCTAGCCCTCTTATTATCTGTGTGTTGTTTGATAACTATCTTGAACTGTTTATAACTCTTATAATAAACAACTCTTTGATAATATGAGGGCAATTACAGTTAATAAATATTCATTTCAACATGTTTGCATTTATATATATATGGTGGGGAAGAATACTAAACATGAGTTCGTGTTGTGGATCAATGGCAAGTGTTCAATATGCTTCGTATTGTTCAACCAAACATGGAATAAATGGTCTAACAAAGGTTTGTTATTCTAAAGTCTAATTTAATGACATACAAACCATGTGTAGCCATCAATTACAACATAAATACAGACGCATGAGTTTACCCCTTTGTATATGTCACTTCGTCATGTACGTACGGAACACTTTACTGAGACAGTGAGAGAGTGAGAAATACATGTTGACTGATCGTGTCCGTGCAACATCATATGTCAGTTTTCCTCGTGTCTGTGGGTTACCCCAGCACAGACTGTCCCTCGAGGCTTAGGAATAGCACAGAAAGTAATACTGGGAGTAGAGAGAGTACAGAATTACAAAATTAGGTGTTGAACGTGAAAATAGTAGTTTTGTTTAAATGCTCAATCTTACGAGTTTCATTCAATTTTTTCTTCCGTAAGGAAGAGATATATTTATGGGTGGAAATCTGTGTGTCTGTGTGTCTGTGTGTCTGTCTGTCTGTCTGTCTGTCTGTCTGTGTCATCGTTTTCTCCATAATGGCGTGCTCAATTCAAACGAGATTTTGAAGACGTATTCCGTAGGTTAATGGCAAGACTTGATTAGGTTTCGGTAAAAATCCCGTGAATATTAATGAGCAATTTACATAATTAATGATTTTCGGTAATTAGGCTATATCTGAAGAATGCACGCTTCAAATTCATTATAACTTGGTACACACATTTGTGATACCAAAGTGCACCTGTCCTGAAACTATTACTAATGTAGCTTTTAGTTTTAATAAGTTATTGGCATATTTTCGATTGGCCACAAAAAAGAAAAAAATAGTTTCTCGTCAGGAAATGTTGCTTAAAGTGGTGCGACGTTATCACCATTTTCTAAAACACGACTGGCTCAATTCAAACGAAATTTATTACATGTGTTTTGTAGGGTAGTGGCAAGAACTGATTAAATTTTGGTGAACATCCCAAGAATATTAACGAGAATTTTACATAATTAATGCTTTTCGGTAATTAGGCTATATCTCAAGAACGCACGCTTCAAATTCAATATAATTTGATACATGCATTTGCGATACCAAAGCGCACTTGTCCTGAAAATGTTACAGTACATGTTGAGGTTGGCCAGGAGATCACTAACAGCAATGAGCAAATAGCAATCAGTGAGAAAAAATAACTTATTACATATGTTCTGTATTCCAACAATTGTCTGTAGGAACGACAATCTCAAAACTTTGCCCTTACGGAAGACATTCAGTTTACATCTCGTATATTTTGTACTCCAACAATGACAAGTGTGTTTCAACAACGAGGGTCTCTAACACAAACATAATTTTACTAATATCTTATTTCCGTGAGATAGACATACATTTGTTATAATTTCCTCTCACAGGTGACTGCATTAGAAACCCTTGGCAGTGGGGTGACTTGTAACTCCATAGCTCCTGCTATGGCAGATACTGTATGTGAGTAATAGTAGCGCTTACAGTGAGGGCAAAATGCAATCACACAGAGCCATCATATAACATAGCCTTTACAATTATGAAACGAGTTGTAGCGTCATGGATATTTCAAAATGAATGGAAATAGGGTATAATTATACATTATTTGTAATATTTACAACAGTTACCTTTTCTGTGTTGTCATACAAACAACATTCGTCCAATGTATTTATAGCTTGTGTTCAATCAACAAGGAATATCCATGAATGTGCATCTTAGGTGTCAACAAACAATAATACTAAACTACGCTTTACCACTTTTAGTATAGTGTAGTTTAGAATTCCGTGTGTTATTCACTTATTCGACCCACTGATTCAGAATTGTGTTTATTTACCAGCTGCAGCAATCGTAAGATCTGTTGCATAGCAGTTAGCTTTAGAAGTAAACCAAATATCTGAATGGATAATATACTTCGTTGAGTACACCAAAAAGTGGCATTGAAGTCGGAATCGTAATAAAAAGTACTCATGCCTAACCCTATCAATGCTATATAGACATTTAAACACTATTACATGTAAACACCATTCAATATAAGTTGTATATATATAAATATTTAAAGCTGTAATGTTAATAGACAAAATGATTACACTAGACTTGTCTTAACGTAGTGGAAGCAGGAGGAAATTGCCTTTTTCCGAAAACCAATTATTTTAATGCATCTTTTAATGTGTATGAACTAACTTTGGTTTATTTATTTTTTTGGTAGTGGTTCGAGAAATGATCGAAACTAAGGCTGAAACATGGGGCGTATCTTTAGAAGAAGCAAAGGTAGCAACTATTAAAATAACTTCATGTAACTAATAGTGTTGAAGAGACTTTTAGCATATTCTGAAGAAATGCTCGTACTTTGACTGTATGTAATAGTATAGATTGCTCCCCTTGGATGATAACACCATATATGTACCCAATGGAGATGCATAAAGGCCAAGGTCAAGGTCAACGTGTTCAAATTACTGTTTCGCATTATTGAATGAGTTTTTAAACCACTAGCCCACTACATTCCTCATTTCTATGCAATACCATCGCGTTTGTTTTGGTCAGTGCCAGAAAGAGAATGTAAGAATAGGATTTTGGTGCGACAAAAAGAAAAGTGTATTCCTTTGTAAACACCAATGGTGATTCAAAATTCAAAAGAGTCCAGCTAGACTGCCTGTCACACGATTGTCATGAAATTAAAGTAGACAAATTATGATGGAAAGTTAACACATTTCCCATAACAATTACCACTGATTATGTTCTATGAACTCATCATTCATTCATTCATGTATGTATAACAACGTATTGGTAGAAAGTGTATAACGTTTACAGAGAGACATCGTACATGTCAAAGAATTACTTATAAACCAGAAATGCCTATTTAATTGTTCCTTTCCACTGTGATAATCTGCCATAGTCTCTTTTTTGATGTTTCACGAAGCTTGAGAAGTTAGAAACAATCAGGGTATTCAATATAAAATAAGCTGAAGAATGGCATTCAATGTTTAAAGATTAAATACCACGTTTATTCTAGCCATTAATTATTACAAGGTACCTGTTTTTACTTCTCTTCTTTATTCAAGAAAAAGTCCCTGGAGACGTATAACCCTTCTGGTCAACTGGTTGGACTCGATCAGGTAAGATAACCCTTCCATGGGAGTTTGTTTTACACCTGGAAAGTACCATTGACAACGCGTCTTGTGCCAAACCCCATGGAGGTCACGTTGGCGTAAAATAGTACTCTTCTTTATCACAGGTTCGTATTTAGCACAACATTTTATTGTAGTCACTTCTGGTTCAGAAGCAGAAATTGTGTACACTACACAATAATCAATATGGTCAGTCTGCATGTTGTGTATGAATGTCATCAATACAAGGTTAATTAATACTTGAGAGGCAAAACTGTCCGGAGGTGACGTGGGTGTCCGTGATGTACTGTCAAAACGAAATTGCAGCGTTTGTGTCTATCTAATGACATCTATTGTGAATATAATATGATGAAGTTTTGCTGTCCTGTCTTGTACTTTCGCAGATTGGCGAGTTGTCAACGTTCCTGTGTTCACCTGCAGCTGACCAGACAACCGGTTCGGTTTATGTTATAGATGCGGGGTTAAGTGCGCGGTAAAGTATCGTAGAGGTGTGGTAATGAGAATCATTGTGAATTGTCTGTTATTCGAGTATGAAGGACCGATTGTCTATCTAGTACCAATCATTTGTATACTGTATTGTACCTTACTTGAAGGAATTAGAAAGATTTTTTTCATACTGCATTTTGTTTATTGAAGGTCACTTGGTGGGACTGGTTTAAACCAGATACAAACTGAATGCCTCTCATAAGGTTTTATTTCATTTTGACTTAGTAGAGAACACGTATTTCTCTAGTGACCGTAGAAGTCGTTGTGGTAGATGATTGTTTCACAAACTGTTCCAGAAAATCATGCCTTGATGTAGCATTAGTATTTCAATCAAGGCGAACGTGTATTATAAGATGTATGAAACAATCCACAAAGCATAGATGCATAAGTGTAAAACATTAATTATTGCAAATGCGTGTAATTGTTATAAAGGTTTTGAGACTTCAAAGGCTATCCATTCCACGTACAATAAATGCTAGAAAAATGCTGATAAGACTCAATATTCTACATGCAATTCCTCTCAAATGGAATACAAAGTATTTTATTTTAAAAGTGGAACCCTGAGATACTGAGAAAACAATGTTAGGAAAACGATGTATGACAAAAACAAATATTGATTGCTTGAGTCAGGTCTAAAAGCATGTAAGAGAATATGCATACAAAGTCACTGACCATCAACTTCCCACTCACCGTAGTTTTCAAGTCTTTTACTCATGAAAGTGTAATGCTGAGAGCGTGTGCACATTAGTTAGACAATAAACCAAGGGGAAAAGGAACGTATATAGACTACAGACATGAACACATTTTGGCACACGTAATTAGCCTGGGACTAGCCTAGCTTGTAAGTGCACGGATCTTGTCCATAATCTAATCAGCTCTTGTTTTAACCAATTTGAAAACAAAAGTGTCTAACACATTTGGTCTATTTATCTTGTATGCACGTCAGACCGACGGGCATACACACGCACACAATTCTATATCCACTTCATTACCTCTCCTTACGAAAGGTAAACACACAACTCGATGTCTAAGGTATATGTTGACATAACATTAAACAATTGAGAACTCGACTAAATTTGATTCATTATTTCGCCTATTGTACAGTGCAGTGGTGTGGGGCATTATTGTGGAAGTAAGCAAAAGTTGGGGGATTTAAACCTCTTGAAACAGTTGCCTCGGTGTTACCTGGGCAAAAGTTTTGAATTTACAAGCTGTGTGAACAACAAGAGCATCTTTTTTGTTTTACTTGGGGTTATTTAAATTCACACGACATACGACCATACAAAGTATTCAACATTCTTGAAACAATCCACAGCCAAAATGTTTTGAGCGAGTTTTATTACGTTTAAGTATACCTTCACTAATAATTAACCAAGAACCCATTATCGATAACCAATAGCGTAAATATTAATAATCAAACAGCGTAAAATGGCATGTATATATATATATATATATATATATTCAAAATGTTAGAAATGTAACATTATCCTTTTGAAAAAGAAATCCACCTGTCAACGAATTTTTAATTTAACATGAAGGCAAATTTTCCAATGCTTTATCTGAGATAAATTGTACATATATCGTAAATCAAAATTGACACAATTAATTGTTACAGTAAAATATACCGCCACCGTATATGGATCAAACTTGTCAAATGTGCAAATGATATTATAATCATAAATCATTATAATTTTTCAAGCTGGACGTCAAATTAAAGCATTTTGCAGAGTGACAACACAATTGATGATGTCATCGTTAAATGGCGTCGTTAGGTTCCAGTATTCGTCATAATCCATTGCGTATCATATCCAGTTAGTGTGTCCTGTCCAGTTAGTTAGCCTTGACAACTGTAAATGAAAAAAGAGAAGAGTTACACAGTAATATCAGAATTCTAATTAGAGTTGCACAATTGTAGAGTTACAAGTATAGTTTTTGTAGTTGATTAACTATGACATATTGTCGTTGTTGCAGCCTAACAATATTTCTTTCATACCGCCCATTCATGTTAGTGTTCACCGGCTCTGTTTTATACAACCACGCAGAAACTAGTAAGAAAGTACACATTCTACACTTACAGATAACAAGTTAATGAACTGCAACTAGATGCAGACACGTGGGCGCCAATGTGTTGACGTCTACATTTGATGTCTGCATGGTGGTGCATCAGTTCATTAGACAAAATAGCACAAGAAAATGTCTTCAAACTTGATATCTTAAAGTGTGACATGTACAGTTTCTTAGTGGCTTCTGAGTGGTTGCATCATCAGAGCCAGTGAACACTAACATGAAATGAGTAGTTCGAAGAGCATCGCAAGCAACAATTGCATTTTCGAGTTTTTGTATGATTTTACATTATCAATTTTGAAAGTCAGTCACACCCTCAAAGTATTTCATTGCATGATAAGAGATATGTCACTACGTGTCGATACCTTTTCCCCACAATATAAGTGTCCAGATTGTCTTTGTCGAATAGAATGGTAACTTAATTACGTACTTGTTTGATTTCTTCAAGGGACCATGAGTGATGAAAGTACTGGTAGAGTCACCGTCATCAGACAGGTCAGAGATTTCTCTACGTTTACGTTCCTGACAGCCCTGTAAATAAATAAATCAGACAGGTCAGAAATTTCTCTATGGTTACGTTTCTCACAGCCCTGTAAACAAATCAGACAGGTCAGAGATTGCTCTACGGTTACGTTTCCCACAGCCCTGAAAATAAATCAGACAGGTACGGTCAGAGATTGCCCTGATACAGCCCTGGAAGAAAATCGCAATAACAAGTGTAGGCTGTGTGCACATGCTCATAATGCTGATAATTCCATTGTGTTCAGCGAGGCGAAGTTAAACAGAGATTTCCATGAAACCTATTGGTTAAGACATATTTTATTTGCTTATCAAAATTACTGGAAATGTTACTTTTTCGTGTTTTTAGTCATCTTTACTCCAATCTCATTGGCAAAATGTGTCAATACAGGAATGGCATTTATCGGATTTAACATTCATTTATTATTGTATGGGTTTAATTGCTCACTGCTTGGCGTGAAAGCCGCCAAAAATTGGCTAGGTTGACAGAAAATCACTTGTCGCATATGAGTTACATACGGTTATATCCACTTCACGAAAGATACTCTGTATTGTATTGTCGCCAGCATATTTAACTGGACTGTCGATTCAAATTATAGTGTAAGGATGCATGTTGCTATCAAATCTGACGTAGTCCTTGGAAGAAGGTTTTCTGTTTCGAACTCCGATACCTTACGATTAATTAATGAATAATGTTATTCATTAATAAGAAAAAGCAAAGCTGTGTTTGCATTTCCTGTGCATACCTGTTGACAGCGAGTTCCAGCTTCGTTTTTCTTGCATACATGAACTTTACAGTGTATATACAGATTGATCTCCTCTCCATCCTCAACATCATCACGGTTTACTACATCATAGGCATCCCAGCAGAAATGGAGTGTAAGATCATCATTGGTTACATAGGGAATCATGGTATTATTATCCCGACACCTGTTAAGAGGATAGACGTAGTATTATTCATTTATAAATTCACCTTGCAATACTGACCACTTGATGGGAAATCAGATATTTAATCAACACCTATTGTTGAAATGTGTGATTATTGTTATTCCATATTCAATACTAGTATGTAACACAACACCTCTTAGTGTTTTGATATATATAAATATATCATTATATATATATTGATAAGTAGAAATCTAATGTGTGTACATGACATAAATGTTAGTTATAATAACTGAAATTCAATATAGGGAACATAATGTTAATAGGCAACACGCACAGAAATTTTAAAAAAAATCAACTCACCCATTACTAATCATTTCATAATGAGGACCAATGGCGTGTGGGTCTTCACTTTCTGATGCATAGCATTCCTCAGCAAACAACACCAAGGTAGGGTCGTGTAACTCCACTCGAATACCAAAACAGATGAACACGCCATCGCATATCATAAGTGGAAAGTCGTTTTCATTGAACAGAGTGGTGAATGAGTCATTTGTGTACAACGTTGCGGTGATGTTGAATGTACCAAAGCCTCGCAGAGTGACCAGTACACAGCTATGGAAACAACGAGTAAATAGGTGAAAAATCATGAATCGCTTTGGTAGAAAAATTACCACTCAGATTACTTTAAGCGATTTCTCTCCTATGACAAATTTTCACTGACAGCGCAACAGTGAGTAATTCACGCAACTGTTTTGAAAACGATTGTTGATGCTACCGTCAACTATTTACCACATTTTAGAAAAAAATAAAAATACATAAATATACACACATATATGGGACACTCTTGATGACGACTATGCTTACTGTGTATGTTTTCCTAATTTCTATACCCATGTGGACAGAATCATCGCATTTCAGGCTCAAATACACTTACATTTCTTTCCAACGTGAAGCACCATTAAACAGTTAAACGAATTGAATCTGAGAGCGTTATGTGATATTTTTTTCAAGAATCTGGAAACCTACTTACCATGGGTTGGTAATGATATGGATAGGTACAATCGTGTATTCAGTCTCATAGCAACATTCCAATTCAAAGATTTCCGTTCCTTTTTCGGTATGTATTACGTTGGTGTACACGATTCTGTTATCGTCAGTCTTTTCCTAATCAAGAAAGTGAAACATTTGTCAGCAATTTCATGTCCTAAGAACATCTGTATACATTTGTGAAGTTTGTAATTTACAATGTATGGTTTATGTTACAATCGAAAGATTTGTTAGTATAACATCCAAAACCATCGAAATATTTCAAGTGACAGAACACACGGACGATGACCACACACGGACTACATCGAATGGAAAGTAACCCTATTTAATTCAAAGTGAATATTCTATACGTACATATGATGTAGTGCCACACCCGTCCAAATCAGTAGTAAATTCGTAATAATATTGCCCTCCGACATAGCGCCCCCTACCGACACAGTTAGCATCATTCAAGTAATATCCTCCTGGTTCACTGTTCTGATGGGGCAATAGTTTATGCAACCAGTCGACGGATATAGTAGCTATAATTCTGTCAGCCTCACAGATGATGTCTTTGTTGAATTCTGTACACATATAAAATCAAACAGATATCAATCATATATACACACATGTGTATATAGATGTATTATGCTATAATCTTTCCATAGTTACTCCTCCATGGTCACAATAATGCACTATAATTGAATATATACCACACGATTTGATATATAATGCAAATATGATTTCGCTGATGATCTTCGTATTATGTTTATGTGTTTATGATTCTTAAAGGATGTAAAAAAAATAGCAAATTAAATGAAAATAGGTCATGGTAGATAAATGATATATTAGTGCCACATCGAGAGATACTGCTATTTTTTAAATGAGACCCGTAAGGGCAGAATGATGTTGCTGTAAATTGCCCATAGCCAGGGCTTAACGTCAACAGGAAGACAATATTTATATTATCTTCAACTTGAGGACTGGATTGCACTCATGAAACTTTAACATACTAAGTTACCCATGGGAAAAAAGACAAAGTACTTGACTTCTTGAATCGGGACTATTTTACTTTACCTTGGCATGCTCTCTCACACTCTCCGCTTGTATTGTATTTGTTTTTGTTACCATCACAACCACCGTAAGTAAACTGTTTGCACGTATTGTCTCTCGGGTCAAAATACCACATCGGAAAGGATCCTTTGCATGGGCCGGGGTCAGGATCGAGGCAACAGGAGTCATCTGCCAATGTTAATCGTAAGCTGGTTAAAGTGATTTAAATTTGAAATATATTTACCTTTATATAATCTACTCATCACTATATAATACAACATGTACATTACTTGCGAGCTTAAAAAATTGCAGATGAGAATTTGGTATAAAGTATTGATTTGATATTTACCTGTACAGTGTTTGATACATTCCTTCTTGCTATCAAATCTGTTTTCGTTTCCACCACATCCACTGTATGTAAACTGTCTACAAATGCGTTCCTTACAATCATAATACCACTTGTCTTCTTGTCCATAACAAGTACCGTATTCTGGACTTGCGCAGCATGGAATGTCGACTTCGCCTTCACCTTGGAGCCAAAAAAAAGAAGAAGCGGTTAACCCAGTTTATTACCTGTAGTTGTGAATTTGATTAACTTGGTATATTTTAGTGATGAGGTTTGGTTAATTTGGTCTTATTGACTTGACTATTAGACAATGGTAGTTACTGATATATACACTGTAATTTCGTTGGCATTTTTGTCGGTGGTAATTAAATGTGAATGTTTGCCATGAGAACAGAAAATAGGGGTTACTTACGAAACATCATAAGCTTATTACACGGAACCGAATGGTTGATTAAATACATAAAACAGAACGTCGGCTAATTCGGTTAGAATGCTTATATCGACTTAATGTAGCTGTGTTACTAAAATTTATCTAGAGCTCCACAACACTTTGTTTAAGGTTAACTGTCTGCTATTGTTATGACACCGTATCCCTTATTCTTATAGGCGTATAAGTCATATAATAAATAATTCCATAGCCCATTGCACCTGAGCATGCGCACTCTTAGCATTGCAATATTGCAATTGCGGCGCTCAAATTGGAATTGGTGACGGATCGACTGTCTGGTCCTCGCAAAGTGTACAGTACAGTACAGTGTAAAAATATTCACCTGGACAGCAAATACCAGCATTACTGTCAAAGGGATAGGTACATGAATATCCGATAGGGCATTGCTCAACAACTGTATTCTCCAGAAAGGGTAACACTTCAGGGTCTACGGACGCTACATCACAGAACACTGTACCCCCTGGGACCGTCGTCAATGGTGATCCTGTAGGACAGGTCGTGCCGTCTAAAACAAATAAAGTAAATATAGTGCAATAATGTTGACCTTGAATTATCACATCATGCATAGACTAATTATGGCTTTAATAAAGTGTAATAAATGCAAGATGCTTTGTCAAATGCACTAAAACATTGCCATTAAATTTGTACTTATGACATACAGTGTTGTATGGTTAAACTAATATCATTTTTGATTCTAGTAATATTTACTCATTTTTTACCCTATTGAGAGATATCTTACATTATAATTTCAAAGATTCAATGATGAAAAAATAATTCTTAAACGCGGGTATAATTTATGTTAATTAAGTGGAAGGACCTTCAATCTGAAGAACCCATATATATGTAAATGATCACTAGAGTAATTCTTACAGGATTTGATAATTAACACCATTCAGTTCGAAATTAAAGGGCACATTGAGAACTTTCCCTGTAGAAAATGTAAAAAAAAAAAAAAAAAAAAAAATTTAACATCTGCATATAGAACCACATATGAATTTTGAGGAGATCTAATCAAAACTTTAATTTCTTTACATACCACAGGCTTCGAATGTTATGATCTGATTGGGATAGCAGAACCTGAAAAAAGAAGTAAAAGTATTCTCGAGAAAATGTAAATACCATATAATAAGGCCAAAAAAATCAACCCATCGTTTGGTTCCTGTAATCCGACCAACCCAGTTTTCCACTGCCGACCATAAACTTATTTTAGGTAATTCGAAAAAAAACATTGAAAAAATGGAATTTTTTTGCAAAGTCGTGAGAGATTTGATGACATTACTGTCTTGTGATCAAAACAACATGGCAGAATACACTGTATCACTCAGTGTCTTCTGCATATCATACGGAAAGTGCGAACACATCGATGAGGAAGTCATTTTTGTCATCTACGTATATTGTAACAAACCGAGCTTGCCCCCCCCCAAAAAAAAAAAAAATAAAAAAAATTAAAAAAATACTCAATCTACCAAGCCTGTTTTGGGTGTTACAATTTTTTTATTTGACCTAATAAATAAAATAATGTGAAGTTTAGTGTATAGTTGTGTAGTCCTCTATAAAGATCGAAGTTTATTTACCCAATATAGACCCTGCACTGTGGCCGATTATGCAATTTTACCTCCATGACTTGAATAACATAAATTGCTCTCTGAATAATTATACGAATTAATGATTAACTTACATTCCATCACAGTTATCCCCGATAATGTATGACACAGCTTCATAATCAATACCATTAAAAGTGCAAACATCTATTTGAAATAACAGTGCAAAGAGAAGTTCGAAAGTTGCAGATAAAACGAAATACAAATATAATAACTAGACCATGGGTTTATTGGTTTCTGAGGTGATCTTGTGAAAATATATATGTATTTCTAATGTTAATATTTCATAGCAGACGGTGTGCCTAGGATATTCGCGTTTTGTGTTCCTTTTCACCATTTCTAAATCTGTGTTACTAACTTTTAAGTTAATATGCTAATTTTCAAAACTTACTAACCTGAGCAAATAAACGGTTCATCACATTGAATTCGTTCGTAGTCATCGCCATCGCAAGGGAACACCGGGTCAATACACTCTCGCCGTCTTTCACGCCAAGTGTCTATCTCGTAGCTGATACAATCAAGATTTTCATCCAAATATTGAGTAAGGGGTTGACAGGATGACCAGTCACTCCAGTCTCCCCACTGACCTAAAATTATACAGAACAAAGGTATAAACAGACTCTTTTCTTCTCCTCTGATCCAACTACAATAGATTGATCTTCACTTTTAAATTCGACTCAATTGTGTGTGTGTGTGTGTGTGTGTGTGTGTGTGTGTGTGTGTGTGTGTGTGTACTTGACTAAAAGTTATCCTTACCACAGTTGTTTTCGTCACTTCCGTCTCCACATTGACTGATGCCATCACAGATCATAGCGTTTGGAATACACTCATCAGAATTAACACAGTCAAATTCACAGGCTGTGGATGAGACAATGCACTGTACGTTAGTGAAAGTAGTTTTGTTAATCATGAACCAAAAATCAGTCAGTCATCATCAAATATTTTCACCTAATAAACCAAGTGGTGACCTCTCAAACTTGCGCTAGAATTCTCTTCGAATGCAATAGAAGCCGGTTGTTACCGTGAAAAAGAGTGTCGTCTGGCTTGTCTCACTAGTATTGTAAGATTCTAGAGGCATGCTTGACAAAATTCTTAATACTGATGTTAAATTTTATCGTCTGGTTCAACAATGATCACAATTCAAATGTTACAGTGTAATAAAAAACATGTAGCTCTTTTTATTTTGATTAGAGTTTTGTCGAGCAAGCCGGTGAACTGTAGCATTGTTAGTGGGTTTGTGTCTAGTAACTAGACTACGCCCTGTTTCCCAATAACTCACTTAAGTTTATTGCAATGAGACTTCTACTTCTTACAGCTTTAAGGGAAGGAATATCATAAATAATCCCATAGTCCATTGCGTCTGAGCATGCACACTATACAAGTTGGCATAAACAGTGCTCATTAGGTGATGAGGATGAGTTGATTGGTCTTCGCAAAGTGAGAACGATGACCATTGTGGCAGTACTCACCAGGACAACAAATGCCAACAGTGACGTTTGGACCGAAGGGATAACTACATGAATATCCGACAGGGCAATCTTCAACAATTGTATTCTCAAGATATGTCAACAGCTCAGAGTCTAAGGACTCTACATCACAGAACACTGTGCCTTCTGGTACCGTTTCCAAAGGGGATCCTACTGGACAGGTAGTTTGTTCTAAAAGAAATGAAATAAATATTTGTAATTATATTGGCCTTGAACTATACAACAATGTTCGACCAACTCTATCTCTTAGCCTGTCTTAAATGTGATACAACTACCTACTAGCAGCAAGTTTCTCTATTGATCACAGTGTAAAATTTCCCTCCCTGATGTTTAATTAGTATACATTTCACTGTGGATTTTAAAATAGAGTCTTCAGGATAGCGACACTCTGCGATATCTAATTTGGTAAAATAAACAAAGTTGCAAACTTGTATTGTGTCCTAGTTGCTAATTCAACATCAAATGTTGGAGTTGTTTGATTACCGCCTGAGTGAAGTAAGTAACTATATGAGTGTCATATTGTATGTGTAGTGACTAGCCAGCCTTGGTCTTAACAACATTATGTTTACAATTAAACATCCGGGATTGAAATATTACACTGTGATCAATAGAGAAACTTGCTGCTAGTAGATAGTTTCGGCACAGCTTGAGACGGGCTAAGAGATACGGTTGGACGAACATCGTTGTAACATTACCTACAGATTAATGATCTTGATCAATTGTAAAGAATTGCAATACATTATCCGATGCAATAAAATGTTTGAAGTAGTTGTTACAAACCTTTATATGAAACCAACAATTGTTATGCCTTGAATTGCATTGTTTGATTTATTGTGGTAGCCGCTCAAACTTAAAGAACATATTAAGAACTTTGCCTACAAAGCTTAATAGAAAGTAAGTAAGATATCAATAGGTATATTGCCTGCATGTAAAACCAGGAATGAAGTATTTCCACAGAATTCGAGCTTCAATATTTTTACAACCAATATTTTTATTCTTTATGCGTACTTACCACAAACTTGACTTTCTTCGATTGAGCCTAGATAACAATATCTGAAAATGAAAATGAAAATAGGCTTCCAGAGAAAACGATAATATTATAACGAATGGGTAACTTGCAGTTTATAATGATGAACGGGCAATTGAAGTTTAGTATATATAGTTTAAGTTAGAAAGACAAGATCAAAATGATCTTTTTCTCAACATATACAGCTCCTGTGGCGTTGATTATAATGTTAAGTGTTACTTCCAATAAATGCTACAGCGAATTTCACAACACAATATTCAGCTGTTCTTGTTGATACACTGACGCAGAAACCAATACGAAACTAGACATGCTACACTATAAGATAGCAAAATTGAGTGAAAACACTTTCTTGCTACATTTTGTCTGGATGAATGGATGAATGACGCTGTAAAGTGTCACCCTGCAGACATCAAATGAACACCGCAAAGGACGTTTTACGCGTCCTTCATCGTCCGAATGTCTGCCTGGAGTTACAAAAAAGGTTATTTCATTTAGGCTAAATGTAGCAAACATACGATCTTGCTATTGAAGTATGGCATATCCAGTTTCTTGCTGGTTTCTGCCTGTTTGTACAACCGAAAAGCTGAATGGTGTTATGAAATTCACTGTAACTATGAAACAGCGTTTATTTCAGTTGCATTCTTACCATAAGCAATACAAATAAGTTAAATGAACGAATTAAATTGTTATCATTGATGACTTACTTACCTCAAAGTACAGTTGTCCCCAATAATGTATGTGATAGATCTATACACATTGCCATCTATAGTACAAAAATCTATTTGAAATATAGGAGCAAAGGAAATTATCGAAAAGATCAGATAAACAACCAGATAAAAATGATATCGCACATTAGGAAAAATGTAGATGCTAGGTTTTGTTGTTTTCTGCTATGTATCGCTTACTTTGTAATATTTAGATCAGTTTGATATGATTGCTACCATTGTTGTTTCTAACAGCAGGCTTGCCCTTGATATTCGTACATAGTTTTCGCGAAAGCGTCTTTGCTAGCTATCAACCAGTCTTTCATTCTGATATCATAGTTTACTTACCTACGCAAATAAGTGGTTCGTCACATTTAGTTCGTTCGTAGTCACTTCCATAGCAAGGGATTTCGGAGTCAATGCAATCTCGCCATCTTTCCTGCCAAGTGTCAACCTCATTGACGATGCAATCGAGATTTTCATCGATATATTCAACTATGGGTGTACAGGGTGACCAGTCACCCCATTCTCCCCACTGACCTAAAATTATACAGAACAAAGGTATAAACAGGCTATTTTATTCTCCTTTGATCCAAACCACAAACCTGCTTCAATTACTATGTGTGTATTTGATTAAAGATTAATATCCTTACCACAGTTGTTTTCGTCACTTCCGTCTCCACATTGACTGATGCCATCACAGATCATGTCGTATGAAAAACACTCATCAGTATCAATACAGTTAAAGTCACAAGCTGCGGATGAGACAATGCACTGTACGTTAGTGAAAGTAGTTTTCATAATCATGAATCAAACATTACGCAGTCGTCACCGAATATCTCCACTTTGTACACCAAGAGTTGACCTGTCAAAACTGTACTAGAATTATCTGTTGGTAATACAGAAGTCTGCAAACGAAGCAAGCTAGTAACCCGAATTCTCAGACAGAATTGAAACAGAGCGCTGTTCGGCTAAACAAAATCTCCTACTTACATTGCTAGTTTATGTTGTCTGGCTCGTAAAATATCTAATAACATCAATAGTTTTTATCGTGTTCATCAATCCTACTAACATTGTTACACTTTAAAGTCTGACACGAAAATAACCATGTAATCTTTTAAAGGTGTGAATGACATAAAAGATATCTGCAATAATAGTAACATTGTCGTCGAGTCAAACGAAGGTCTGTTTCAGGTAAACCGGGATTTGATTGTAGTATACATGTTGCATTCAATTAAGGACGATTTCTAAGAGCATCACCCCTGTGGAATAGTTTAGAAAGAATTGACATTTTAAAAAAAGGTTGTCTTAGTCTCCCTATGGATGACCATATACGAGAAATATAAAAATATATATATATTTGATAGTACACATATTGGGATGCAAGTCCCGTTATTTATGATAAGTTGCTAACCTGCACGTTCAGTGTCAGTGCAGTATATCTATCCCTTCTTGCACGAAACTTTGAACTTTGATGAATAATGTGAAGACATCAACACATCGTTCTCAATAATAATTTATGTGTGATCATGCTTGTCTTTACATAATAAATTGTCTTTCCTTTTTAAAAAAAATCATGGTTAATTGTAATACCTTCTAAGCAGATGTCTCCCTTCTGTCTGTATCCATCATTGCAATGACATCCATAGGTACCATCAGCCTCACCACAGTAGGAATTGGGATCGTCGCAAGTACCATCGATACATGGTATTACTGATGACAGAGTGTGGGTGTAGGTATGATGTGTTCACGAAAAGAAAGAAAAATATATAGCCAGTTTTAAACAAATATGTAATAACATCGACAAGCTTTCCTCACCAATACAGCTTTATATACAAAGGTAAATACGGAAGGTAATACAACAAATGAAACAGACATACACAGAATACAAACAGACAAAGAATCTGTTGGTTATTAAAATACCAAAATAAAATCAGTTTACAGAGTCAGTAACTGAGGACTACTTTCTGACATGGGCGTCCAGCTTTGTCATTCATTCTTACGAGATAAAAATTTAAAATGACACGTTCCTCTGGATCACCCATAATCATGCAAATTTTGAAGGTGCTAAAGAGATCCCACGTGATCTTTCTATTGTAATGTGATATCTTCACATATGGCCCCTGGAGAATGTTGACAATTTCTACAGGGATCACTGGATTGAGAGTATGCAGTTCTTGATTGATATATAGCATGTTGTGTAATATCTTAAATTGGTATTCACTTGATTTGCTATATCTATCGATACCCTACAACCTAATTCGTGTTGTTTTTTTCAATCTATTATCTCAAAATTGAGAGAACGCTGTTTAGAAATGTCGGACCAGGGAAGAGCAATAATCTTGCCAAGAAATTTGCTCTTAAGTTCACATTTCGATAAATCTTCAATCAACACGCTTTCCTCACCACTACGAATTTATCTTTCATCTTTGGCAAACTGTTAAGTCCGTTTCACTAAAGGATGGCCTTTAGGGAAAGAAATACTCCATCGTGACAAGAATAACAAACGAATGTTCAATTTACGTCATAAAGTGAATACGTACCCGTACAGCAAACGCCAATAATGTCGTCATCAAAAGGATAATTACAAGTATATCCAATGGGGCATTGCTCAACGATAATGTTATCCAAAAAGGCAAGCGCTGTAAGAACAAGGTGTGAACCACACAACATAGAGCCCTCTGGGACAGTCTCATATGGTAACCCAACGGGACAAGTAGTGCCTTCTAAAAAACAAATAACATATTATATCAATGGTTAGATAATCATCGTGACCTTTAACAATAAATTCTTCTACAGAAAAAAATGAGCATTAAATTTATTACGATTAATACATGCATGCGATACATTCCATAACATATGCATTTATGGCATAATACAATCAAATTATTCTCATTCAGTGAACTTCACATGCGAAATAAACACTTACAGAGATGCCACACACACTTGGGATGTAGAAGAAGTAGTTGCTTATATCAGTAGGAAATTAAATATTTGAAGACATTAAAAATCACTACGTTCATGTGTATCATATCAGCAAAGGCGTGTTTCTACTACACTGTAAGATCATAGCAATATATGCTTATCACTTTTAAATGTGATTAGGTAAAAGAAATTGCTAAAACATGTTATCTAGCTTAGCTACTCAAACACTGACAGACAAATATGTGGTTCTCAACATACTTTCGCATATCATATAGATACAGTTGCCAATAATTCAAACACCAGCAGACCTTGATTTCTAAGCCTCGTTGGTGACATAAATACAGACACTGTGTTTTAATCTAGTATTTAATTCTTTACATACCACAAATATTGTGTTGCTCAATCAAACCACCTAATATGCAAAATCTGAAAGTTAAAAAAGTAAAAAAGTAAGATTACAGAAAAATCATGATAGTACGGTATAGATTACGAGTTAGCATAGAGGCTGGAGTGTTGATATACGCCAGTGTATGATTTGGGCTTCCTGTTAAGATGGCAGTATGTTGTCTACACAAGACATAAAGACCATGTTGCGGTGAATGTTGCAGATGAAGGAGTTCTTACCTGAATCGTAATACCCGAATAAACGACATAAATGATTTTCTGACTCACTCACCCTACATTACAGTTGCCGTCGAGAATGTATGATACATGTCCATATTCAACGTCATTTATATTGCAGTAATCTATTTGAAATGATAATGAAACAATTAATGTAAAAACATGTAGAAATAGAACGAACAGTTTACGTAAATGCAATGCTGTCAATTGTTGATGTGCAATTTTGTTATTTGCTCTGAAGATTACATTTGATTGTTGTGCGAATATTTCATGTTGTTGCTGCTTCGTTGAAAAAAATACACCTTCACTGTAAGCTTAATTCGTTTCTCTGCCAATGTTGTTACAAAATTTAAAAATGTGGTTAACAGCCAGGTTTGCTTCTAATTACAACCAGTGACAAACACACATTTACAAACGGAACTTGTTACAAACAGGAAAAGTAAACGAATTAATTGGGATTAATAGCACGTGGTACAGTATTTTGGAATTAGACTTGTATCACATTTCATCGTTTCATTTTTTACTTCCATTATGCTCTACCGAGTGTTGTTAATCCAATTCAGTTGTTTACTTTCCTGTTTATAACTAGTCCAGCTTGTAAATGTTTGCCTGTCACCGGTTGTTGTTTACTTACTAGACTCAGAACAAGTAAATGTGTCATCACATATTAGGTATTCATCTCCATCTCCCTCACAAGGAGATATGTCACATTCTCGATATCTTATCTTCGCAGTTTCAACCACGAGCTCATTACTGATACAAGTAAAATTGTCATAGTAGTATACAGAGATCGGTGTACACGATGACCAGTCACTCCATTCGCCCCACTGACCTAAAATCATACAGAACAAAGGGTTCAAATAAGGTGACGGGTTTTTTTCTATGATCCAACTTCAATAGCTTGGACCTTTAACCTGGTTCAATTACTATGTGTGTATTTAACTAAATGTTATCCTTACCGCAGTTTAATTCGTCACTTCCGTCTCCACATTGACTGATGCTATCACAGATCATAGCGTTTGGAATACACTCATCAGAATTAACACAGTTAAATTCACAGGCTGTGGATGAGACAATGCACTGTACGTTAGTGAAAGTAGTTTTGTGAATCATGAACCAAAAATCAGTCAGTCATCACCAAATATTTTCAACTAATAAACCAAGTGGTGACCTCTCAAAACGTGTGCTAGAATTCACTGTACGTTAGTGAAAGTAGTTTTTGATAATCATGAATGACAAATCAGTCAGTCGTTATCAAGTATTTTCACTTTGACCTGACAAATTTGTACTAAAATTGCTACTTTTTATCATCTGACCAGACACACTTTTGACTAACATTGGTACATTATGTAGTTTGCCTCTTGATAATGCAACTATAATTAATACATTGTGATAATTTACGGGTGTGGATCACCTAATGATAACTCATATAAAGAAAATGTAACATCAATGGTAAGAAATTTGTTGTGCCAGACGATAAAATGTAGCCGAGCTAGTAAGATTTCGCCCAACTAGACGATGAAATGAGGCCATGCTAGTAATATTTTCGTTGAGTCAGACGATGTTGTTTCAGCTAATAAACTGTCTTCGATTGTAGCATATCATATGTTTCATTAATTATGGACGATTTCCAGGATCAGCACCCTTTTGGAATGCTCAGAAAGTTAGGCTATAAATATTTTGTCTTTGTCTCCCTATATATAGAGAATAATGAATAGACACGAGAAATATAAAAAATGCATTTGATAGTACACATATTTTGGTCGTAAGTCCCGTTATTTATGATGAGTTTCTAATCTGCATGTTTAGTTTCAGTGTAGTATAACTATCCTGTCTTGCACGAAAGTTTGAAGCTTACTGAACTGTATGATGACATCAACAAATAATTCCCAATAAAGGTTCAGCACATAAACTGCTTGAACCTTCAAAATCTTTTTCAAAAGGGTTCTGAACTTAGCACTGTATTATGTGCCTTCAATTATACTTCGATTAAATGTTTCCTTTTGTGGAGTGATTATGCATGTGTTTATGTTACGAGTTGGTTTCCTTTTAAAAATCATAGCAAGTTTTAAAAATTGATGTGTTAACATAAGTAAAAGGATTTCTATTTTCAGAAAGGAACGCTAAGAAAATCTGCACAAGAATAACGTGCCACTGTGTGGTTTTCGACATAAAAGGGGTGCCATGTGATATGGTACTCACCTGGACAGCAAACACCGAAGGTGTATTCACCTAAAGCATAATTACAAGTATATCCAATGGGGCATTGCTCAACGATAATGTTGTCCAAAAAAGCATACGCTGTAAGAACAAGGGGTGAACCACACAACATAGTGCCCTCTGGGATAGTCTCATGTGGTAACCCAACGGGACAAGTAGTGCCTTCTAAAAAGCAAAAAGAAATAAAATATCATATTAATGGTTCGCATACACTTGGAGCATTTATTCGCAGCAGTATCCTAAGTCTCATTTCCTTAGTATGAAATATTTGTCTGTGTATGAAATCGAAACCGCGACAGAAGTACAACATCTCGACATAATCCCATGTCTATTCTTCTTGCAATGTTGATTACATAAATACAGACACTGTGGTTAAACGTAGCACATTAAACGTATTTAATTCTCTACATACCACAAATGTTTGACTCTTCAAACACACCGCCTAATATGCAATATCTGAAAGTGAAAATGAAAGGAAGGTTGCAGACAAACTATGATACTACGGTATACATAACGTGGTAAGAAGGTGTAGTGTAGATAGATGCTACTATATACCTTTCTGTCCTGTGTCATGATATCAGTCTCAAAACAAAGAAATATAGAACACATTTCGGTGAGTACATATTCAATGTTAACTATGTAGGAGTGGTTGCCACGATAGTAAAAGTGACCATGTGTATGAAAATAGGTGCCTTTTGTCTTCGGATTGAACAAAATAACTACTATTCTTTTATATTTGAAGGAAACCATGCTAAACGACATACACCAAGCGTGTGTCTGTAAATCAATAATTGGAAAATGTGTACAAAGATTGTACGCAAGGCAGTGACTGTAAATAAACTGGGTAAACACCGCTAATCACCACGTCAGTGTGACTCACGGCCAGTCTGTACTATGTACGCCTGTAGCTTTTCCATATATTGAAAAATCACCATGCATATATTTAAAGTTGGTTTACTATTGGTTAAAAGGGGCTTTACTTTTGTTTAACCGATTTTATCACAAATCATGAATCAATTTTTACACAATGTTGTCGTGTTTTTGCTATCAGTGGGTTATAAATACGGACTGGATTTGAGTTGTTTCAAGATGTGGTCTTTTTTCAATTAGAAAAACGTATAATACTATCTAAATAAATACCCATTTATCATCCATCTAATTTAAGATAACATGAATTTTACCTGAATGTACGAATTAAATGATTATATATCGGTGACTAACTCACGCTATATTGCAGTTGCCATCAAAAATGTATGATACATGTCCATAGTCCATGCCATCTATAATGCAGTAATCTGTTTGAAACGACAATGAAGCAAAAAAAAATTTAAAATATGGACAAAAAAAACAATAAACAAAGAGATTATGTTGATATTTTGTTTGATGTTTTATTGTTGTGTGAATATTTCAGTTTGCTGCAAAAGGTGGTACACCTTTAGTAGAATTCGTTTCCCTGCCAAAAGTGTTCCCAAAGCTTGGTTAACAAAATAACTATTTTCAATTAGTTTCTAATACGTTTACTTACTTGACTCGGAACAAGTAAATGTGTCGGTACAAAATTCGATTTCAATGTCGTCGCCATCACAAGAAGGTGCGTCACATTCTCGCCGTCTTTCACGCTGAGTTGGAATCTCGTACTCAATAGTACAGTGAAAGCTTTCGTCATAATACACGGTCGATGGTTTGCAGGGTGACCAGTCACTCCATTCACCCCACTGACCTAAAATTATACCATTATGAAGATGAGAAGACTTTATTGATTTGAGAAAGTAAGTGACAGGTCTGCTGTATCCACCTAGTATTGTTTGCATACTATCTTACTAGTCTGAGAGCAACATTCTGAGTCCAATATTCATTTTTTTTCCGCACGTGCTTTTTTGGTAGCCGGTGGAGTTAAACAAAAGTGAAGTTTGACAAGGATATCTCTTTAATGTAGAGTAACTAAGTTTCTGTCTCGTTTAGAGAATTATTATCCCTCAGCGACCAATTTGTTTGAAAATCAAAAAATATCTTAATTTACATAAGACTTGCCACTGGAAAGCTTGTTCGTGATAATGAATAACGCTAAAATAATCATAATGAAAATTTGAGGTCACTACCTTGTTTTTCAAGGAAATCAAAAATAATTTATTTTCACGGTATTCGGCGGCCATTTTGGTTTGGCTGAATATATAATCAAATATAAAATATACTGAAACTAAACATTTTGAACGGGGAGTGAAGGAAGCTATCTACATCCGGGCTCTTAAACCATCATTGAACAGAGACGGAGGGCGATATAAACTTCCAGGCACCTATGACCCCTTATTAGGCTCACATGCCCATAAGGTCACGTGTACTGAATAGTGGGTCAATCTGTTGACAAAGACTGAAGTGTGCAGTCGAAAATTTCAGGTAAAATTTTCAAGTTGTATTTGAAACAAAAGTTAAATTGAATACTATGGTTTAATATTATTTTCAAAAATGTGCATGGTGATCCTAATTATTTTTTAAACCGAGGATGTGAGAGACTTTTCTTGATTTATATTGCCAAGTTGTCTATTAAATTAAGATATATTCTAACCCTGCATAATATTCACAGTCAGTTTAATACAGCAACTCGCACGAACGCACCAACTACAGCAAGTTAATGTACAAATGACTTCACCTATACCTCAAACACAAACCCGGGGGAGCACAACCTAGCTATCAACCTCATAGTATTAGAATAAAGTTACTCTACAAGTATAAACTCACCACTCTGTCGTCGTTCAATGGCACCATGTCTAAATGCCGAGAGTGGGTCTTCCATCCTTTCAAGTAATACGTCATTCTGTCGAGTATACGTACGTAAAATATGATTGTATTAGGGGAAGCCTTTTTAATTGCCATGTTTCTCATGACACTATGAATATAAATACTCGACGCCCTCTACGACCAGACGATAAACAAATACTATGTTTAACATACATGATGGTAATATGACGACACCACAAGTGTGTATCAGGGCGAAAATTATTATTTATCACTGAAATTTAGTATATGAGAGGAAACCAATGGTTCATCGTTTTCCTCTAACTTTAATAAGCCATTTTCCGTCTCGCGGCAGATCTCACGTGATCCCACGAGATCCCATTGAGTGCATAGCAACCACGTAAGGATGGTCAAGTTGGAGTATCAAACGTTTAGCAACACCATTGTTCTCATTCTAGATGATATGGTCACAAAAGGCAGTATTTTTTCAGATGAAGGCGTTGACTTTCATGTAAACAAAATGGCCACCCCGAAAGCTACCTACTTGGCAAACGTTGTTAGGTATATTTGCATATTTCTCGAGATCTGCCAAGATACAAAATGGCTCATTGTCGATTTAAATCTACACTAGCAGCAATGGGGATATTTCTTTCATAACCAAGATATATTCACTCAACATTAGTCAACTTCTAAACAACCATTGCATTTGATAATTAGTGGTCAATATTATCTGTAGGCCGTGTAGTGGCAAGTTTAAAACTTGAGAGAAAGCTCGGTTTTGAATCTGTCACCATGTTAAAACTGTACCAATTGTAACTGGAGTATCATTTTCCAGATTAGATAACTACAATATATATTCACTGGAAATTGTTTAAATACCAATAATTAGACATGTAGTACGGAGATTTTGGGCCAACCAGTAATATCCAATATATCTCGAATTTTGGCCTCGAAAAGAATGAGAAATAAATACACACCTGAGTGTTGACTTTGAAAGTAGGATGGTTTCTTGAGTTTTCTCTCAAATGAACTCGTTTCAGAATGTCATCCTGGTCGAAAATAAAAATACAACATAATGAGTAAAGAGTGTTATTTATTTTTTGTATTAAATTAATCTTCAATTTTCCACACCTTTGTTCACCTTCATCTATCACAATTACAGATTGGGGAGATATTACCATTATATACGTTATATGCTATATGACAATGCATATACAAGTGGTAAGACTATGACAGTTAAAAAGCATATATCACATATCATATTATCATTACATTGTTTGATGCATACTCTCAAACATGTACACACACACACACACACACACACATACTGAGGCAGACAGACAGACAGACAGACAGACAGACAGACAGACAGGCAGGCAGGCAGGCAGACAGACAGACAGACAGACAGACAGACAGACAGACAGACAGACAGACAGACAGACAGACAGACAGACAGACAGACAGACAAATATCATTCATCACAAAATGGCAGACGGGCTGACGAATTACGGTTCAAATAAAGGCACATACCTGCTTGAAAGGGAATGCTGCGTTCGTGTATAGTACAGCCCAAATCAACAATGGTAATAAGTAAGGTGCTATCGATGACATGGCTGCAACTAAAGGAAATCATAATTAAAAGAATATTGGACAGAGAAATATAGTACGTACGTACACATCATACGTACACATACATACATACATACATACATATACATACATACTTATATTCACTTTTATATATATTCATGAGCGCATAGTAGAACACAAGTCTTGTTAAAAGGAGGAGGCGCTCGTCACTTGTCTGTTCATAACGACTGGCCGAACATTTTCGCCTTAATAACATTCACTTCATGTGAATAATATAACAGAACCCCAACCCCCCGCCCCCTGACAAGTGAGTGCCGGTGTAGTAGTCGTGCGTGGTAAGCACAAAACTGTAAATACTTTGTAAACCTCGTTATTATAATTTTAATTAAGACATATTGATAGAGAAACAGATGTCGGCGGAAATTAGAAATAACAAAATTAACCTTTGAAAAAAAAATGCATGAACTGTTCTCAAATCCCGAAATGACTTTATACTGCTCTTATTTATTTTAATGAAAGTTATTATTATTGAAGGAAATTATTGTTTACAATCATGCTTTTTTCAGCAACAGGAACTTAGCCTTACGATCGGAACTAATATGATTTCGGTAAAAGTTTGATTCCGTCTAATTGGCAATTATTGTTACATTGAGTGTTATAGAATTTTTGTTTATTCAGCTACGATAAAACATCTGTTAGCCTAAGGCTGAAGCGAAGGAATTTCAGAAAACGCGTTGGCTACCCTAATTACTTTTTTTGTCGCAAAGCTGTCGAAAAATGGCGTCCGCAACCATGTTGCTAATTTTGATATTTTAGTAGCAGAGCTGTATAACAAATTCATTTCCAATGTATAGTCATACGTTATCATTGCCTACTTGAGTCATACATATTTTGATTTTACATTAGTGAGTAATCAAAAATCGAACTACAATGCAACCTCCTATAAACTCGAAAATTTATTCTAGACTGCAAGATCCGTAATTTAATCAATGTGACGTCATGAAATATATTTGAAACAACCTGTGAAATAGTACTGACAATTTCATCCTAGTTTTATAATCACTAGTACTACCCGTGCAATTTCTCCCTCCCCCTCCCTCTTGCTCCCTCTTTTGGTTAAATCTGATGTTTCAGTATTTTTGTACAATTTCTAGCAACTTCAAATAAACAAAGAAAAAGGGAACAAAACATTATTACGGACAAATACACACGTTACGATTGAAATAATTTTTTTTAAAGACAAAGTTTTACCACAGGTATCTAACAAGTAACTATTATAAATTAATTTCCCAAATTCTCTCACCAAAACGTCGATTTACCAATAAATAATAACCAGATACTTTGACTTTCAAACTACTACTACTACTACTACTACTACTACTACTACTACTACTACTACTACTACTACTACCACCACCACCACCACCACCACCACCACCACCACCACCACCACCACTACTATTACTACTACTACTACTACCACCACCACCACCACCACCACCACCACCACCACCACCACCACCACTACTACTACTACTACTACTACTACAACTACTACTACTACTACATGTACATCATCTGGGTACATCAGAAAAGGCTCAAGCTAGTAGCGCTTAATGTAATGGCAGCAGGTTTGTTTTACTGCTAAAATGACAACTCAATCCATACATTTTTTGACTTTTTTGAGGTTTACGTAGAATAACGACTCAGTAACAATCACATCGGCCAATTAAAATTTGTTTTGATGGTATCGATACCAGTTTCATTACGAGGGAAATAAGTTGATTGAAAGGTACTGATGGACAACTTGTTCATCTAATCTATCACCGGATGGCAAAATATTGGGTGCAGTCTCCAGCTTGAGAATCTGACAGTCATTTAGAAATCACTAAAACAATATACTCGTGCCATCAATAAAATGATCCATCGATAAGAGGTTTTGAACAGTGAACGAAATATATGCACGAGCGATAGCGAGTGCATATATTGAGTTCACTGGTCAAAACCGAGTGGTATACCTTCCCCAGGGGGTGGTTTATCGCTATTATATTATACCAGTATATTGAAAATATCGGAAACAAGATAAGAACTAACGTTTTCTCGTTTCATATGCGCCCCTGTGGCTAATTTGCATAACAATAACGCTGCTTTCAAGACAGCTGATCTTGGCCTCAACGTGAACGTCGTGCAGCGACTGGATTTATTTTACCTGCGAATCGTTTCTAGGGATAATCTGTACATTGATCGGCTCATTAAAAGTGCACAGTGATGAATAAACAACCTGTTTGACTCAAGGTATAAACTTGAAGTGGTTTATTGAATACAGCATGCTTCGATCGTTCCCGGCCGAATTCGCGACTCGGTGAAGTGATAGACAGGTTGATATTTACAATGTATTTATATTACTGGAAGTTACGTCAGTAGATTTTCGGGTTTGAGGATTTCCCTCTCGGATTGATGACTGATACTCTAGGACAGGATCCCAGAAAAATTTCTATTTAGATTAATGGTAAGTCGGCCAGTGTAAGTTCTTTCACTTGCTTCATTTTTATCGGAAAGGACAGGACAGCTCACCAATGTTTCCACTCCAACTGGCCGCGCCGCGCCGAGGTGGGACCGATTTCGTGCATGCCTTGACCTTAGTACATGTAGTAGGCGATGATTTGAACAAATACGCGATGACTTGGTTGCTTTCGAAATTTCCTTCAATAATATCTCATAAAATATTGTCTCATTGAGAGAAAATCCTCCTCTGACAATTCGAAGAGTTCACTATCAGTATCACGGCGGACTACAACTCAACGCTCGTAGACGAACAAAATTTGGACGCGTGCCAGCAGTGCATTATCGTACCAGCAGTGCATTATCACTCGTTTTAGACGCGCTAGTTCGATGTCTAGACCAATCAGATCCCTCGATTTCCACCATCAATATACTGGTATAATATAATGTGGATTATATTATACCAGTATATTGATGGTGGAAATCGAGGGATCTGATTGGTCTAGACATCGAGCTAGCGCGTCTAAAACAAGTGATAATGCACTGCTGGTACGATAATGCACTGCTGGCACGCGTCCAAATTTTGTTCGTCTACGAGCATTGAGTTGTACTACAACTTGTAGTCCGCCGTGATACTGATAGTGAACTCTTCGAATTGTCAGAGGAGGATTTTCTCTCAATGGGACAATATTTTATGAGAAATTATGAAGGAAATTTCGAAAGCAACCCAGTCATCGCGTATTTGTTCAAATCATTGCCTACTACATGTACTAAGGTCAAGGCGCTAGGCATGCACGAGATCGGTCGCGGTCCCAGCCTCGGCGCGGCTGGAGTGGAAACATTGGTGAGCTGTCCTGTCCTGTCATAAAAATGAAGCAAGTGAAAGAGGTTACACTGGCCGACTTACCATTAATCTAAATAGAAATTTGTCTGGGATCCTGTCCTAAAGTATCAGTCATCAATCCGAGAGGGAAATCCTCAAACCCGAAAATCTACTGACGTAACTTCCAGTAATATAAATACATTGTAAATATCAACCTGCCGCCATGCCTATCGTCTCACTTCACCGAGTCGCGAATTCGGCCGGGAACGATCGAAGCACGATGTATTTAATAAACCACTTCAAGTTTATTCCTTGAGTCAAACAGGTTGTTTATTCATCACTGTGCACTTTTAATGAGCCGATCAATGTACAGATTATCCCTAGAAACGACGAGCAGATAAAATAAATCCAGTCGCTGCACGACGTTCACATTGAGGCCAAGATCAGCTGTCTTGAAAAGCAGCGTTATTGTTATGCAAATTAGACACAGAGGCGCATGTGAAACGAGAAAACGTTAGTTCTTATCTTGTTTCCGATATTTTCAATATACTGGTATAATATAATAGCGATAAACCACCCCCTGGGGAAGGTATACCACTCGGTTTTGACCAGTGAACTCAATATATGCACTCGCTATCGCTCGTGCATATATTTCGTTCACTGGTCAAAACCTCTTGGTATACCATCCCCAGGGGGTGGTTTATTGCTTAAATATACTACATAATCAAATAGCTACTTCTATTTCCTTATATATAGATTATATTCGACTTTTTAATATTAGCAAAAAAAATACTTCTAAAAAATTATTCAGCTACTAGAGAAATAGTTGTTTGACGAGAAAACTGGGCGTTGAGATATTGTGATCAGGTGAGAGGAAAATTAATCTCCCTGCGTTGTCACAGTAACTTTAAGGAGATTAATGAAAGTATATGGCACGTGGTTTGGAATTCTTTTGAGTTCACATTTATCTTAAAATGCCAGACGATTTCAAGTTTTACTTGTATCTAATTATATAGAAGGCGCTTTTCTTAAAGTAAACGCATTTCTTTTCTTTTTTTCAATTGAGATGATAAAGGCCAGAGGTGAACGAATTGTTTCAAGATTGGGACTGGTTCCAGAGGAATTTGATTGAGAGAAGTTAACATCTCGATCTGGGAAGTAAAGTGAACTTTATACATTTCAATTTGTTTTAGCTTTTTCTGGTTGATTGTGTCTCGGTGCTAGAATGACTTGAGTGTTTTGCTCAGTTGTGTGATCGTTCGCTGATCTTCGCTATATATCGGATCGTTTGTGATATGCATAGAACTAGCGACACCAAATATTAATATACATACGCACGCGCCTACACACACACACACACACACACACACACACACACACACACACACACACACACACATTTTATGTTGCTGATAATCCATGCTTATCAAATATAAATATACAAACCGTCGAAAGTTCCAAAGTTATAAAAACAGGCAGATATGTCTATAATACATACTCACCTGACAAGACCTTCTCGCTTGCCACTGCAGTTAACAATGTCGTGTGCAACCGATCACGAAATAGTTGTGTTAATTTTTCACGGTGCTTATAAATATGTACAATTCAATTAACACCAGCCAACACATACATTTTAATTAATTTATATTATTCAGGATACACAAAAGACCATGATTATAATAGTACCTTTGCATTTCAAAAGATTTGTTCGAGAATTAAATGCATGTTATTTCAATTGAAATTACTTATCGTTGAATGTTTAGGAAATGTGCCATACGCTCTGAACTACTCGTAATACTATTCTGTGGAATATTTTTCTCCTGTTCGTTAATTTCTAGTCATAAAAATCTTGCAAGCCAATCGAGAGCATATTTTTTTCGCAGAAGCAACCGTTACGCAAAAATGAGCTTACGTACGTACGCGGGGTAGCGTAGGTGTAGGAACAGTTTACGACAGTTCAGTTATGCGTTCAGTACTGTGCATTTAGTGTTACATAAAAATTCTTATTTTATTTGGAAGAGTCATGAAATGTCGATGTTTTACTAACTGTCAACAAATTGTGTTTGGAACATTATGCTGATTATATATTAAATAAATGCATGCAATAGTCAGATAATGTCTATATAATGCAAATGGGAAAAACCCGTCTCAATTCGCGTTTTTTGAAGACATGAACATAGTTTACGTGTAATTTCAGGTACAATTTCTAATCCAAGTGCAATACCTATCCAGTGAACATGCGATGCAGTCATACTACACACTCAGTGTAAGATCTGAAGATGTCAGTCCGAGGTTTTTCCTTGCACTAGGGCGCCCCCATACGGCGTATCTTACAAGTTTCACACAACCACCAGTTTAATTTGTTGTTTATAGAAATGAAAAAGTTCACGATTCCCAATTATCCGGAAAAAGAACTTGAACAAAACGTTTGTTTTCCTAGTTATAATCTACGATGTACCAAAAAAATCTTAATATAGATTTAGTTAATAGTTTTACAAACTAATCTTTATCATGGATAGTCACGTGTGATACCACAGTACGACAATGACGATGACTGATGTCCCGGTACGACGATGACGTCAGTGTCCTTTTTGTAGAATATTATTCGACCATTATTGTGGACAAACCATCTGAATATTACAAGGCACAGTCACTTGTGAGCTAATATTCTATTTTAGGATAATCATAATACAAAATAATGACATTATTAGGTATTTACAAAAAAAAATCGTACCGTCACCAGTGATTGCATCAGAAAATAGTATTGAATAGTAAATTCCGATGCAATCACCGCCGACGGTAGTTTTTGAATCTTTCGTAAACACGTAATAACTTCATTATTTTGTATTATGATCATCCTAAAATAGAATATATTATCATCCTGAAATGGAATATTAGCTCACAAATGACTGTGGGAGAATGTTTTGGAGTGGAGATGTTGAACCCCGGTCACATCAATATCTTGACCCAAATCAACTCAGTCAACTAGATTCAAGCACAGGTATTGATTAATGCAGAAAATTATAAATATGGTGGCAGCGGTGGGATAAACTCCTTACCATTGAATCTTGAATTAGTGTCCTTTTCCATGCCTGACAGAATTTTAATCCAATGCTTTTAAAATATTCAAACAGGGAGAATATCATGTCTTGGAGAAAGGAAATCGAGGTAGGGTCACTTTTCTTTTTAGCACGAATCGGGGAGGGTCATATTTTACACAACAGATCTGACGGGCCGGGGCCTGACTTCCCCGGCCTCTTTCCCTTGTAATTACGGAAGGTTCCCCAAGCGTTCCTCTGTTCTATCGATACCTCTGAAACCTCTACCAATGAATACGTCTCATGGTGGAGTCCCAGCGGTGACTAGTTTCGCCTTAGTAGTTTGTTGTTTTATAGTTGTGACACTTCCGGGTTTACACATTAAACTCATCCAGCTGCACTAAACACCGTGAGCGGTAACATACCGTATAATCCTACGTGGCTAACTTTTGGGGCTCGTGTCATAATTTGTTTTAAAACAAGAGGACAGTGCGCAAGAATGCATGTAAGCTACCAACGAGCTGCTCTGGTTCCCCATTTTAAAATGGAATGTTCCAGAGGGGGATTTCCCAACTTTTAATGACATCACTAGATCTAGAGTTGCGAACATCGTACGACGGTAGACTGACGAGTCGATTCTCGGTAAGGATATCACACGCCATTTCAACGAAACATTGTTTACTACATATATATTACGAATATATTTAGATCTAGACGATGTTTTTTGCTGACGCTGGGAGATTTTTGAATTGACCAAACACTGAAAGAACTCGAGAAGGAAGGACGTTTCATTCACTCCCGATCCCAACAGATAAACCCAGCAGCGCACTTCTGCTGTTTGACACTGTTATTGAAGTCGTGTGGTCGACTGTTATATCGTTATCAAATACTAAAGTGTGTGTTATTGTATTGGGAACACACTGTGAGCTTACAGTCTGCTGTGACGACAACAACATAGTCGTACGTGTCTCTTTGTGCGTGTCATCGTATGTTGCCGAAAACTTAATCGTTCAATCACTGCACGGTACGAGCAGCAATATGAGTATGTGTCACTTCTACTGTGATATTTGCCGTGTATCTTCCAGCAGCGAAGGCAACCATCGGGATCACATGAATGGGAAGCAACATAAGAAAAAAATACGTGTCTTGAGCATTACTGGAGGCGTTTCACATGAACCGATGAAGAGAGACGATGTGTCCGCGTCGCCCCTAGTTACGTCGTCGCCGTTGATATCATCTTCAAGTTTACCGTACTGTGAACAAAGAATGGAACCTGTAAGCGAATCATCAACATCAAATCAATTTACCAGGAAATGCGAGCTGTGTTTAGTACAGTTTTCAGGTCCGTGCAGTGCCGCCGATCATTTTGCTAGTGAGAGACACAAGAAAAAAGAACAAGCTAGGATCGAGGCGCAAACTCCAACAAAGACCAAAAAATTTTGCCCGATCTGTTGTGTGTTTCTAGATACAGTAGATCAGTTTCTTGTTCATAATATTAGTCCAAAACACCTGGAAAATGAAGAGAAAGCCAAATTACTGAGAAAGGAAAGTCGTCGGGATTATCCACGAGAAGTACAAATTGATCAAGCAGTAAAACAGAAAGGAAGCGACCGAGAAATTGATGAAATCGGTGCAGACAAAGGTGCGCATGCACCGAGTCCGAACAACCTGTATGAAATCGAGTCCAATGGTAGGCGATCATTGTCACCAGATTCACGACTGTCTGTCCCTGGACCACCAGCAAAACGAACCAACAACAACACTGATTCAACTAGATTCTGTGAGTTATACTCCAAAGTCTTCTCCGGGCCCTTAAATGCTAGCCAACATTACGCTAGCGAGAAACACAGAAAGAAAGAACGTCAAAACGAAACTGCAAATGTAGGCTTACCAAGAAAACCTGCAATTCTTGGACTGGGTGACTCAGTTGTGAACACAGAGATGCTGTCTATTGCTTTGACGGGTTCTGGCCTAGTTCATCCGAACCAACTTGAAGTGCAACATACCACCAATTTTGAAGATTCAGATGTAGACAGAGTTGCCATGGAATCGATTGAGTATTCTGAGAAAGAAGATATTGATGTTTCAAAAAGCGGAGACAACAGCGATTCAGATAGTTTTGCATCAGCTGTGGAAAGTCTTGGACAAAATGACGATTTTGATGATCTTGATATCGATAAACAGAAAGATGACAAAAGTGAAACCAGAGTGCAATTTCTAGACCAAGAGATGAAAACCGCAGATAATAGTCAAAGAGAAGCAAGTTCACACTTAACAAATGAACAACATGGCGGTGTTCAGGATTATCGTGATACAGGTGATGTACAGACGGACAAAGTGAAACACCAAATTGATTCGCAATCTGTTGAAGATGCAACGGTTTTACCAGAATGTGCGGAGAGTAACGAAACAGAGGGCAAAAACTCGATAACTGTCAAACAGTTCAATAAAATCCTTGAAGATTTCCGAAAACAATACGAAGAGTTGGCCGAAAAGAAGAAAGTTGAATGGCACAACAAATCACGTGACGAACACGTGACTCCGTCTGCGGCGGACACGACTGGGGTGACGTCGTCACCGGTAGCCTATGACGAAATGGAGAAGAAACCAGGAGTGATAAAACGAATAGAACCCCATTACGATTATTGTCGTGTCTGTAGTGTAGCACTGACCAGCCCTTCACATGCTAGTCAACATCGTGCAGGTAAAAAACACAAAAAGAAAATGCAACTAGAAACATGGAACACCGTCGACGCAGATACAACGAACGATTTCTTAACAAGTCAATACACTAACATTCCAGTGCGAACGGTCTATGATGAAATCGTAGCGACCAATGAAGACATGTTAGAAACTGTCCTGATAATATCTCCCCAAGAACAATGTGATCTACAAAGCCTGAAACAAAATGAGTGATTTTTCTGCCTAAGTACATAAGTATTTATCGCACATTGATAGCACTGTAGTTTCATTGCGTATTACATTTATTTACAAAGAAAACCAGCTTCATAATCACACGACAGTATAGATCCAAGAGAAGAATTTAGAAGAGAGAGAGAGTGTGTATAATAAAAAGATTCAGAATACGATTTATTTTTAAATCATACTTTACGAACTATAGTACATGCTTTCTCTGATTTCACTTTGGATTCGAAGAAGAAAGTGATTTTAATAGAGAGTTTTGTTAAATTAACATATTATACCATGGATATATATATATATATATATATATATATATATATATAGTTTTGGTAGTACTGGAACTCTTTCTTGGGTGTAACTCGGAGTTTCACGCATATTGCGATCATATCGCAATATGCGTGAAACTCCGAGTTACACCCAAGAAAGAGTTCCAGTACTACCAAAACTATTACGCTCTGCCACTGCGGTATAGAGCACTGTCTTAGCAGATTGATACTCACCGAGTTATATATATATATATATATATATATATATATATATATATATATATATATATATATATATATATATATATATATATATATATATATATATATATATATATATATATATATATATATATCACCAGTCAGCAGCCTGTAAAACTCATGGGTCACAAGCTGGGGTGTATGGAGTTTTCGAATCTCTACGATGAATGGTAGCCTGTGGTGTTTGATAACATGGCTGGTTCACTGAACATGACAATTGTCTTTAATATTTGCTCTACACATTTTTTTTCGACGAACAATTAGTATTTGGTGATCATGAACGAATCTTTATTCATGATCATAGAACAAGATTATGTTAGAAGCATCAGAAGCTGTAACATTTCGACTCGAATGTATATGTTCGTTAAGACCCCTCCACTGTCTATGAAAAATTTTCGGGTTGAAATATACATAAAAAATTAAACCTTTACTCAAAAGGATTCAATCTTCCAAAAGGTAATTAGCATAATTATCCGTCTGCTAGCTGTTGACGGTACGATGTTCAGTTCGATGCATTTGTCCTGTACTGTAATGAGATTTAAATAAGAACAAACACTATGAAAAATTCTGAATACAACTACTGGGGCTTCAACATGAATGTTGTATGTGCCGTCAATATCAACCCGTCTACATCATTGATCTGTGAGTCCGCTTCACGGATCCTCGATGTAGACAGCTCGCTGCCAACTTGATTCAATGTCTGTGACGGCCGGTTAATTGACCCATAGCAAACCACGTAAATCTGTACATAGAATGAAGGGCCTAGTTACGAACAAAGTAATGGTTGAATATTTAGCATGATGTACTGGCGACTGATTTGAAACGTTGTTCTTAAAGCTGCGTTTTTTAAAACTGTTTTGTTAGATATAATGATCTAATCACAATATTGTACTCCTTTGAACATTATTGAATTACCTACAGGTAAACGTATTTGTGTAGTTATACTGATAACAATGATAAATAAATAAATCCAATCAGATTAATTTTTGAGTGTGCATTATTGTATTACGTATGAGTACAATCAACCTCTAGTTTAGTATGTGAAATGTATGATCGTATTGCGTTTCAAATCATTTTCAGTTCATTATACATTCAGTTGTTGTCTGTCTTATCGCAAAAATAATATTGCAGCTACAGCTGAATTTTTTGTTGTCTATTTTTCATGCCTCGATTCAAACCATTATATTTTACAACAGACACATGCATATCTTTGCTGATATTTTTTTTCTATCAGTCGACTTGCAGACGGGTTTTTGAAACACCACAAAATGATACTTCAACAAAAGGTAAGAATTGGTTTCTCAGTTATGTTCTCTTCACCCAAAGCTCGCTGTTGTTGGTGTAACCTAGTACCTACCACATGAACAATTAATCATGTATAGATATGTAGTAAACAGAACAGAAAATATGCCTAAAGTAAATGCAAAGGAATAATTATGTGAAAATAAATGGCAAAGAAAATGAAAAAGTTGCGTACATTCTATGAACAAATAGCAAGAAATACAAATGAGTATGTTGTCACGGAACATTTTTTTTTGTATATATAGCAATGACACTGACATCGATCACGCCTCGTGATTAAACGTCATTCACTGTTAGCGCCCTCAAAGTTCATACTGCGCCTTGTTAGTTATAAATTTAGTGATGTGACGTCATCGTAACCTTTAAAGACCCCACAGCTAACGAAAACCTAGTTTATAGAGTCACAAAGTATTACGAAAGTCAATATCATTTGAATGCATGATATGGAAAAAAATACATGTATTGGTATTTTTCACTGATTATTATTTAACGCACGGGGAAATATCACAGAAACTGTAATCGTAAGATTATTTGTTTTAAATTCTTCATAAAGCTAGAGGGTCTTCTCAACGCCATCTTGGATTTACACTGGGAGGAAACGGAAGAGCAGTCGTAATCAGTAGATATTTTTTTTCGAAATGTTTGGTTCTTCGAAAGGTTCGTTCGACAAGCTTGTCGGTAAGTACTGCTAAGTATGTCAGTATTGCTTGTCTTGGTATCAATTTAATACATAGATGAACCGTAAAGCCATGCAAGCGTGTAATATGCTGATTGTAATTTTCTTGAATCTGAATCCTAAAGTCATTAATTTGTCTGGATGATACGTTCATTGTGTCTCGAAAGTGTTCATATATTCGTACTTTATTAAACAAAATTATCTATCTAGGAAGCGACCTTAATGAAAGAACGTTTCTTGTTCACAGAATTGAACGATCATGACCAAATTTAGCAACAAAATTTGCGAAAGATATGGTATCGCTCAGTAGAATCAAGGGCGCGTGACGATACCAACATTCTACTAGTTGAGTAGTCTAGATTATGCACTGCGAATAGCAACGTAACTCGTCGTTTTGACAAATTCGTAGTTTTACATACATATTGTTTAGTTATCGTATTACTCGAATGGAATTCGCTTAGGTCCTTGGGGTATCAACTAAAATATAAACCTTTCCCAAATTGTATTCATACACAGAAACAGTTACAATGATATAGTCGTGAACGTAAGGTGACTAATTAACATTGTTTCAAGATCTATGTAAACAACAACAGGTTCAAATTCAATGTATACAGTATGTGACATTCCTCAAGTACAATAATGAAAAGAATGGATATTTTGAAAGTATTTCTTCTTTTTTAAATGACCATGATTTTTGGTTGTGTGTTTGTTTTTGTTTTTTAACCAAAACTTATGTGGATGATTCACCCACTGTCACCACAGGAGTCACTTGTATAATGTATATGTATACATCCGGGATATCATTCAGAGAAATCAACAAAAGACAATGATTATTACAAGCCAAGGTCATTGCTCTATAATGAAGGTCGTATTTGTACTTTTATCTAACATGAAGGTAACATGTTTATTTTGAAGGACACTGTTAATTGTGAAACTTTCTTTATAAAATTCAGTTTTGTGTATATACATACTGTATATATGTATGTTCAAATGTTTGTGCTTTCATTTCTTTGAGGTAGATATTGTTGCCTTGTGTTATTTTTTTTACAATTCCCTTGTAGAGATAAACAAATTGTATAACCTGCATACTGCATTGTAGATGGTATGGTTGAATACACCCTACTACCTTCTGGGTAGGAGTGAGTGAGAGCAAATGGAGAGTACTGGCCATAGAATGTAAACAACAGTAGTAACCCTGTACATTTGTACTTCTGTGACAGATGTAGTACAGTGGCCATCCATCGAAGGAGATACAACTGTGGTTTTATACTAGGGAGTGACAGTCTAACCCTATCACTCTTAATTAACCCCTAAACCCAACTCCCTTACATGAATGCAAATGTGCATCTATTGTACAGTCAGTTGAGTGTTCTAAATTCGTACCTTTTTCCCTAACTATATCTCTAGACTAACTCAAACTCGGTAAATTACATCAGAACATGTACAGTGTATTCATTACCAGTGTACTGCTCTATCATGTAATTTCAAACCCCAACCAAGCCCTTCTAAACACAACAAAAAATATACTGCATTGTGTATGTTTATCTATGATGTAACCCTTCTATTGTCTACATGTATGGCGTAACCTGCTTTACAAGTTTGCACACATACTACTGACAACTTGATGTGACCTGGTTAGGATCAGTGTCCGGAGACATTTCCATATGAAATTTTAGATAAAGGAACCCTTACAATGTAGATCACTTTTTAATCAAATAAATACAAAACCATGAGGTGGTGTGTAGTCTTTACATGTATTATCTCTTGACAATATTAATAGAAATGGCAAATGTCTGAAATGCATTGCAACGTATAGATGTGTACTGTATATTCATTTGTGTTGTGAAATTTCCATTGCAGATAAGGCAACCAGTCAGTTATTGCTAGAACCAGACTGGGATGCTACACTACAAATATGTGATTGTATTCGACAAGGCGATGTCACGTAAGTGTATACACAGTTATACTATACATTGTAATTTCAGTGTGGCATCGATCATGTTTTTATTTCAATAAACTTATGTACATAGTCATAGTTTACATGTGCGTCTGTTCAGTCAGCTAAAAGTACCTGTACATAAGTGTGTATTACATGTATAATTGGAAGAGGCCAGAGTGCATGGCACAGTATGCGTAGAGCAATCTCATACCATTTTAGAGGATCGTTCATTAACATTTCAAACAGAATACATGCAATACTGAGTCATGGAACAACACTGTAGATGTTGCACATGAAGGTACATGTACATAGTTACTGTTGTGTATTGCCATTTTTACGCATTGACAACTGAATCTTGTCTGCATGTATAAATGTAGTATATTTTTAAGTTCAGGAAACGTTAAATGGAAAGAGTCTGACTGGATAATGAATTTTTTTTAATGATAAAATGCATTTGCATCACAATAAAAAAAAATATTTCAATACATGTACAATGCCATGTATTTACAGGGGAGTTTGTACATGCCATGCAGGTGGAACAGTTGTCACCTGATTATACCCTGGGTTTAGAGTAAAATCTATCTGTCATTGATGGCATTACATGTTTGTTCTTGAAAATCTCTCACAATTAAAGAGATCAACATGTCTTTCTATCATTTCATAATGAAAATGTTATCTAAAATGTAATAAAGACAGAACAAATGTACATTGTAAAGGCAAGAGCATACGTTATAGTGACTCACGCAATACATCTTGGATTTGGAACCCGAAAATCAACTGTTTACAATGTTAACAAAGCAAATCTGCTCTATCATGTCATGCAAAGCCTCAACCATGATAAGTATAAGCCAGTATTGACTTCTGAATATTCACCTGGAATATCAACTGTTAAGTCTGTGTTGATCATCAATCAGAACATGAGGTAAATCCCGCAACTCACTGTTGAACGCGATTCCTTATTTGTACTTTCTCTTTCTATTGCAGCGCCAAGTATGCTGTTGGCATTATCAAGAAGAAAATGCATGATAGGAACCCCCATGTCTGTTTATATTCTTTACAGGTAATCTACTTTCAAATTGTCTATTCTTTTCATTATTTCTTAACTTCCTTTTAAAGGTCGTAGGTCATACATGTAGGAATGAATGACATTCTTGTATGTGTAATTGTACAAAATCAGTCATGTGTAAATGCATAGAAGTGGCATCTGACTAAAGTAATCCCCTCTCAACTAGGATGGGTGGGGGGGGGGGGAATGAGGTATTTGTATGTACATAAAAATTTGCAAGTTAAAATATTATGCTACATATGGTGTTAGAATCCAGGTAATACTAGAAAAGAGTAGATGTGAGGTGTAACATTAAAATGAACATGATTTCCTATATACATGTACATTTGGTTGGGGTAGTCTTGAGTGTAGTGATATGGAAGAGCCATCCTAACAGGGGTTGAAATTAACTTGTTTCTTTGGTAGTCCTAGTGGGCTACCAATTTCTGAAATTGGTAGCCCAAGGATTGTGACCTGTAGTCCCATATTCCTGAACTGAAAACAGAATTCCTCTATTGGAAATACACCATGTATGTGTTCTTAAAATACTTTCATGTCCACAAATCTTCCATCCTCACCACGTAATCAGTGGTAGCCTAAGTCGGTTACCAGCTGCAAATTATGGTAACCCCAAAGAATTGTTAGTCTGTGGGCATGTGACTACTGTTAATTTTGAGCCCTGCCTAACAGATCAGCTTGTAATGTATGATATGCAGCAAAAATGGTAGGCATTCATCCGTGAATAACAGCTGTTCATATTTATATCATATCTAAACAAATGGTCCATACAAAATATCTGCCATTATACTTTGATATTTGAACTGCAATATAATTTTGAACCTTCCTGTGAAATCTTGAGTGTATGACAGTATGATCAGCTGTTTTACTACCAAACTGGAATAACTATAGATTTTCAATGTTTTTTGCATCCTGCTCCTTTTTTGTTACCAATTACACAAAACAAAATACAGACACCGATAGTGTGCAGGCATATAAAGTGATACACTTTATCTCACTGTGAACACAAATCAACATCAGTGTTGGATGACACAAGGAAGATTCAAATACAAAACTGTTAGTGTGTATGCGCACTATCAGTTCTTGTATTTTGGTGTAATGTTAGGAATATATTACTTGCTGTTGAAATTTTTGTCATAGACAAAGTACAGAAAATGCATGCAACATAACAGTTCAAGATTGAACAAAAATTATATCCCATGAGTTAAGAATGTACATGTATGCATTGTTGCTGTGAACTGTAACATACACATAAACATGTACATGATCTACATATGATGTACGGTATATTGTCTAACAGTGTAACTTGCCATGTATAACAGCCTTAAGGATTCAGACCCTATGAGATTTGTAAGAAAGAATACTTGACAAGTATATCAGAATCTGTGGTGTACAGGGATGTGACTGCATTTGTAACTGTTAGTATTTCAAATAGCAGCATGTCAACCCTTAGATACTGCAATGTTGTATGGCCAGTAGGGACCACCTCGTTAAGAACGGTGCCGTAAAACGGTTGTGGTTTGCGAGCGACATTGTGGTGCATCATGGTTGAATCAATCAGAAAATGTTTCCCATTGTGATACAAATGTATGCTGATTTTGTACATGTATACACCAAGTCCATGCATATTAATTATATCCATATACCAGTATTTATACATTTGTATAGAACATCAATTTGGGGTCACGAGTGACTTCATCTGACACAGTAGGTAGATTTCAAATCCATTAAGAATTTGCAGCCCATTTTCTGGCCAACACTATATTTAAACTAAAATGTTGAATCCACATTTAATACTGAAAGCATGTTTGGGGTGAGATGACACTGCCAAGATTGTCCAACAATAGCAAAGTGTGTTGTTACTAATTTTCTTACTCTGTGCAACCCTTTTAGAGTGCACCCTTCTCAGATGTATTTGTAAATTTTGAAATGATGCTGGAATGGAAACTTAAATATTAATCATATTAATCTGTTGTATCTTTGCTTTGTACACAGGTATTGGAGTCTGTAGTCAAGAACTGTGGCACTCAAATTTATGAAGAAGTTGCTACGAAAGCATTCATGGATGAATTTAGAGAATTAATTAAAGTAAGTCATTTACAATGAATGTTGATGTTATCATTGACAAACTCATGCCTTTGTTGTGTTTTGTATTTTGTCTGTAGAAAGGTGACATCCGGATCACTGTAAATCCTTGTGCAATGAAGGGTGGTGGGGGTGGGTGTAAAATCTGAGACTTCCAAACATAGTAAGGGTTTGATATTTTTAAGTCCAGAGAATTGTCAATCAGACTTGAGACTGCTGTTTGTCAAGGTAAAGAGTGTTGTCAATCCTGATAGCTAAGCCCCTTCAGAGGGACATACAAATGTCATCTTAACAGTAGTTTATACATGTATGTTGATAATTGACTGTTGTCTGGTAGATATAGTCCATGTATGTCAGAGTTCAAAACATTTATACAACACCCACTTGAGATGTGTACAAATGTAAACATTACTGACTTGATGAAGCATGTACCTCGGAAATAATCTGTTTAAACTTTTGCCACACTGTACTTTGTTCAAGAAAACTCCAACCCCTTCCCAGTTTAGTTTTAAAAAAATACGCACTCTACAGATTTTATAAATAGATGTCAAACTGTGTTGTAAGCCATTTTAGAGTCCAATATGGTCACCCTTGACTACTGTACGGTAACTCTATGGGAAAAATAAAAGATGGTTGATCTCCTTGAAAACAGGATATTGAAACCCAAATTTCTTTTATTGCAAATGTATATCAAAAGAACTGTGATTTTCTGAGAAATTTGTCCCCAAGGTACATTCTACAGATTCATAATAGTTACTGTTTTATAAACTAACAAACAGTAACTACTTCATGACAACAATGTTAAAAGCAAAGAAGACCCATACTACCGGTAACACTGAAACCACTGTCTATAAGAGAAAAGTAAATTAAGCTCTCCTTTTTTTCGACAGACTGGTAGTGATCAAGTGAAAAATAAAATATTGGAATTGATTCAAACATGGACTAATGCTTTCCGTAATGAACCAAATTTGAAGATAGTGCAAGATACATACCATCTAATGAAAATGGAAGGTAGGAAATATTCTTTGATTTTTTCCATCAGAAAAGGCAATAGAACAGCTGACTGTTGTCATGGATACAAATTTGATTAAATTATGATTTACCCTTTTAACTTTGTCTTAGCATGTCAACTGAAGTGGCTGAATCTGTAACTCTGCTACACTGTGTACAATTTTAACCAACAAATGTAAACTGTGAAGTACATTGTGGAATGTCCTTATTTATACATTTGTATTATCTCTCCCCTTTGTGGAAAGAGGTTAGAAGACTGTCCTCAAGGGCTGATCTTTCTGTCTACTTTCATGGGTAGAAGAGTCACAGATTCAGGCAGTGACAGACTAACTTCGAATTTCCTTATGAAATGAATGTCTATGTATTTGCGCAACAGGAAAGCCAATTGGTTGTCATTGCTACATGTACCTAAATGATGCATTGATGTAGTGTTTTGTCTATACCATTTATATACTAGCTCTTTTGATTCCAAAATCGTGAGCATTTGAATCCTTGAATTCTGTAATGTAAAACTTTGGATTTACTGTCATTCCCTTCATTGTATACACAGGGTATACCTTCCCACCAGTGAAGGACAGTGATGCTATGTTTGTTTCTGAAAAGGTAGGTTTTCCCCTTTCCTGTTGGATTATATCATGTCCTTACAAACATCAAACTTATCAATGTCAACTCAAGGAAAGTAGGTACAAATATAATGCTATGACCAGAAGAAATGACAGATTAAAAGCAAAGATGGTTTAATATGATATTGTAGTGGGTGGGGAATAGTAATCAAACTGACCAATTTTCATTTCCTTACTTTATCAGACAATTAAGCTCTTCACAAAGTCATTTTGCTACTGAAAATTTTGGTGATACTTTCTCTAAATAGAGTGCCAGACAATATGATAGATGGTAAATGTGATGTAGAAATTAGAATGACCACGTTGTGCAATTCCTGGTTTTATATGCAGTTTGACAACACCAACCATAGACAAGGGTTGTAAATAGGAGCACGCAAAACAAAAAATTACAAGTTACTGAACTGTTTAGCTTACTTTCAATATTATTAGCATGTTCCTATTTCTTCCCAATATGCACATTTGTTTTATGATAAGTTTACTGTATTGTGTTTGATAGGCTCCAGAGTGGGTTGATGGTGATGTGTGCCATAGATGTAGAGTAGAATTTGGAATGGTTCAAAGAAAGGTAAGATTTTAACTTTCATTTATACAATTACAACTATCGATACAAGCAAGAATGTAATAGAAGAGTGGACCAGCTGTGGAATAGATACACATTTGTATTCAAGCTAGGGAGTCGGGGTAGAATGTAGAATAGATACACATTTGTATTCAAGCTAGGGAGTTAGACTTAGGTTAGGATAGTGATAGGAATATGGTTAAACATCCTTGCATAAATCTAATTATTATCATCTACATTGAGTGGACATTGTTCTACATGTGTTCTGATATATGCATGATGTAATCTGAAGTGTGGCTCAATGTACCATTTTGCGTTTAGCATAGGTCAACCGTTATCACATCATTTACATGTAATAGTATACTAATACAGCTTTGCTGTGTCTATGATAGTCAACGTAATTACAGTGATGTACATGTAGTTGTCTGAGATTTTCTTTAAAAAGTGTGGGTTATTGACACTTTCAAATAACAAAATCATACGGCTCCAGTAAAAGAAGCAACAAGAATTTCAAAGTTAATCATGATGATAATGTTGAATATGTGTTAATCAGCAAAATAGCCTTGAATTTTAAATGTCATTTCCCTTGAAATGTAAATGCAATTTTTCTGTCAATTTTCTATCAATATTAACTGTTTGTGAAATTTTATTTTCCATCCCTAGCATCATTGCCGACACTGTGGTCAAGTTTTCTGTAGTAAATGTTCATCTAAATCAACAACTATACCTAAATTTGGTATTGAGAAGGAAGTACGTGTCTGTGAAGCCTGCTATGACAAATTAAGCAAGTAAGTTAACAAGTTAACATAGTACACTGATGTACAGATGCACAATTTTCATCATGGTTTAAATCATATAATATAAAATTGCATTGATGTCACCCTTGTGAATGTTCATTTACGGGGAGGGTGGTTGTCCTAAATGAACAAAGTTTTTGTATGTTTAGCTTGTGTGACATTGTGCGATCGTCCCTTAGAGCGCCATCTTATTAGAAATAGCACTAGAGACAAGGTACTACTTTTTCTTGTTTATTGCACATGGAATGTTCCTCTCTGAAACAATGACAAGGTTGCCATATGTATATACATTGTATACATGTAGATATGTAATAAATACAATTATGTTAGTGCTCTTGTCCAAGGTAAAGTTGTTAGATTGTTACTTGAGATAGATGCATGTACATGGATTCAAAGCTTTCAAAGGCTATCTTAGTGAAAAATAGGGTTGACGTGTAATCAGCTAAAAACAAGACGTCCTGACTTAATAGTCAGTAATTTTGTACAAATTTGCAAGAAGTACATCCTATGTGTAATACTAACCAATATGGGACTTGTAAACCCGCCATGTTGAACGTTGCATCATGGGAAATGTGATAATAAATACTAATCAATTATTATTGTAAACAATGTTGATACATTGTTTGTAACCACAAATAATCAATTCATAGTTGCCCTGACCATTGTTGGAGGTTAACTTTATCAGTAGCTCCAGATTAGGCATTACGATAACCACAGATAATCCCATAGTACTTTGCATCTGAGCATGCTCAGTCTGGATTGCAAGTTCCCTATTCACATCATGCAGTTTGACAGTTAATGTGCTTATGTGAGTATGTACAAATGTATACAGACTCTAATTTTCATGCGTGTGTTACTGTTAAAGTATGTTTAGCAAGATTTGATACAAACAGAAACACTACGAGCAAAACAACCTTGTGTCTGACTGTATGCAACTTTTCATGTTTGTATATGTAGATAACTAGTCCATTTCTTGCTACCATGTCTCATTATATTACAGTGTCAGCACTACATAATTCTTATACATATACAATTTTTACTTGCTATAGATCAGGTGGCAAGAGTACTGCCAGTGATAGTGATCTACCGGCTGAGTATCTAGCAAGTCCACTTTCGCAACAGTCGCAGGTAAGGACAAATGTATGTACACAATTAATGTAATATCTACATTTACACATTTTACTTTTCTATCGCGAGTCTACTGCTACTATTCAATGTTTGTCAAGGTAAATAATGTTGAAATTATTAGTGTCATTCTCGGATTAACAACCATTTTACAACTATCAACAGTTCACAACCATTTTACAACTATTAACAGTTCACAACCATTTTACAACTATTAAAAGCTCACAACCATTTTATAACTACGAGAAATTCACGACCATTTTACAACTTTTTAGGAGTTCACAACCATTTTAGAAATGTTAGAGGTTTACAACCATTTTACATGTTAACAATTCACAGCCATTTTATAGTTAATAACAATTCACAGCCATTTATAACTGTTAACAGTTCACAACCATTTTATAACTGTTAATAGTTCACAACCATTTTACAATTATTAAAAGTTCACAAGCATTTTATAACTGTTAACAGTTCACAACCATTTTACAATTATTAAAAGTTCACATCCATTTTGCAACTGTTAGAGGCTCACAACCATTTTACAACTGTTACAAGTTCACATCCATTTTACAACTGTTACAAGTTCACATCCATTTTACAACTCTTACAAGTTCACATCCATTTTACAACTGTTACAAGTTCACATCCATTTTACAACTCTTACAAGTTCACATCCATTTTACAACTCTTACAAGTTCACATCCATTTTACAACTGTTAGACTCAGTATTATTTATTACCATCGCTAGCTCTGAGTGTCCACTCTTTTGTTCCACCCACGCCCATGATAAAAACAACAAAAAAGAAGCAAAAAAAGTTGACCAAAATAAGCTGAGTGTATGATATTATATATATCTGTATTTGAAGGTGCCAGCACAGAAAACTGATATAGAGTTACAGGAAGAAGAAGACTTACAGTTAGCTATGGCTCTGTCTTTAGATGAAGCTGAAAACAGAGATGTAAGTATTTATCAAATGTTTAAACATCTGTAAAATAATCTTTAGTAAGTATTATTTTGGATAAATTTGACATTCTGATGTTGTTGAGGGTAGTAAGTAGGTAAAATCTACTAGGGTTCCCCAGTCAATTTACCCAGGTTCCTTACCAGTGTTTTTGTTAAGGGTGGTAAGCAGGTAAAATCTACCCGAGTTCCCCAGTCATTTTACCAGGGTTTCTTACAGTGTTGTTTTGAGAGTGGTACGTAGGTAAAATCTACCTGAGTTCCCCTAAGTGGTTTACCCATACTGGTATTTGACTAATTTTACTGGGGAGTTGTCCTCTGTTACCAGAGTTCCTAAACATTAACAAAAACACTGGTTATGTTTTACACTTTCCTCAAAGTTCAAAGATAACGTCTTGTATCAAAGTCTGTAAACTCTCAAACAGAATTACACCATTTGAACTCTTTATATTTGTGTATTATCTTTGCAGCGTATTCGTAAGGATCATAGAGGTGTGTCGTCATCTCCATCAACAACAGCATCTACTGGTGGATCACTGTATTCTTCAACTTCGGTGAGTTCATAGACTAACGGTGGTTGAAGTCAGTCTTATCCCAAAAATAGTGTTTATTGATTTATCTTCATTTTGTAATAAAGCACATATGCAGAAGAACAAAGCTGACTTCTTACAATATAATGATTACCCTAGAATCTGAATCCAGTCAGATGAAGATTTTGCTATTACTCTGCCCCCCCCAAGCTTCATTATAGTAAACATCTATTAATATTAGCAAAATGCCAGGTGTGGTAGGAGACAAATGAGAGCAAAATGCCCACTTGACTACTCTCTAGGCTACATAATGATAATTGAATGAGTTACAGTTTCAGAGAGACACGTTACAGTCTAGAGAAGATATAAGCAAGGCAATTTAAATTGAAAAAAGCAGAATGTGACAAGTGGTAGCTGAACAGGAAATGTGGACTTGTTACCCTGGACATGTGCAATATTCAAGGATATGAATGAATTAATGAATTATTTAATTAATAATTTCAATGACTTAGCTTGTATCGATATATTCAATAATGTTATCCCATGACACAAGTTGATGTAACATACAATACATTTGGTTATCATAATTGGCAACAACTGGCTGACATTTGATTTCTTTCATATTTTTTTGGCAGACAACTGCACCACAAACAGCAGATATGGAACCTGAGGTAAGATTCAACTTTCCCTTCAGTAAACATAATTCTGTTATCAAACCGAGAAAATAAATACTGCATTACTCATAAAAGTCACTTGGAGAACACTTTGTTGGGCCAATAACCCAACAGGTTTCACTGGGTGGGAGAACAGTGCTGTGTACTGAAATGTTACCCAGTGACAGTGTATGAAAGATGAATAAAATAACACTGTGAACAAGTGAAAAAGTTATCAATGAATACAGTATTTTAAATTGCATAGATGGATGACTTACTAAAGAATTCTCTGTCAAATGACATTCATGTGAGGATATAAGTGTAGTTTTTTTCAAGAACGGCAGACATTCCAAACTGATACTGCTGCAAAATTTGCCCTTGGACTTGTTGTATTAACTTCTTTGTTTTGACCTCGCAGCTTGCTCGGTACTTGAATCGGAATTACTGGGAACAGAAGCATGATGAACAGAAGAGTTCGGCAACTCCCTCAGCTCCTGCTAGTGCTGAAATAACCCCAGCTACTGCACCACCAATGTCTACATCCTCACAATCACAACCTACGTATTCCTCATCAGGAAAGATACCTGAAGTAAGTTAATTTATTGAAATTATTGGGTTTTTTCAGCGTACCAATAATTGCTATAAGCTTACTTACCAGTTACATTTGTTTTCAAAAATAATTATCTAATACTTTATTACTCTAAATTAAATGAGGAAGTTCAAATTTGGTTACCACTTGTGTAACGCTGTGATGTTAAACAAGAGAAAACTGGAGTATCTGAGGAAAATGTGTGTTGTTTAGTAGAGTTAGATCATCATTGTTGCCAGGAGCAGTGTGCCTTCTAATTTTAGACAATACTTTTTAGTTTTGGGTCGAAATGATGAAAAATTTAGTTTTCTTGCGAGTCACCCATCACATAGTGAGGGATAGGGGACAATAAATTTTGGTGCATCATAAGAAATTGATGTATCAGGAGGGTGTCAATTTGACCTAGAGGGTTCACTGGCCAAAAGCATGGGTAGAATATCTGAGTCTTTGTAAAAACAACTTTTCTCATCTAGCGAACAGAATAACAATGTAGTGTCAAGACGTAAGCCTGTTTTACCTACCTCAAAAAAATGGTTCATTAAGATTACGACCAAGCTAAATTATAAAAAAGTACATCATATTCAAATAGAAGTAAATGGTGTTTTACATTTGTTTGCACAACATAGTATTTTCACTGTGTCATGTTCACAGAAAAAATGCATGCAGATAATTTTAGGAAGTGTCAAGTTCACCTCCATGTATTGTAAGTTGTTTTGTAATCTTAGCAAATGATATCATTTCATTCCATCCTTAGCAATATCAGAATGACAGTGAAGATAACCAGCAGTTCTTACAACTATTGTCTACAAACATCGATGTCTTTGTCAATCGTATGAAGAGTGATTCACAGAGAGGACGTAGTATTGCCAATGATACGTCGGTCCAAGGATTGTTTCAGACTATCACCACCATGAACCCACAACTGATGAAGATTGTAGATGAACTCGAAGATCATAGAAGTAAGTCCTGTGTCTATTTCACGTAGAATATCATTGATAGCATTCTGGTAATTCTGAAAACATCCAGTAGATTAGAATAACGTCGTGACAGTTTGAAAGTACCTGACAACAGTATCTGTGAAAGCTTGTCACTTGGTAGTATAGCTGGCCTTCGACGACCATGAATGCATTCATGATGGATGCAGCTCGATTGAACCATTCACTGACTGGGATGGAACTACCACGTGTACAATTTTGGTCAAACAAATGAGAAATATCACTAATTGCACTACTTGTAGCTCTGAGCTCTAATTCTAATGTCACAGTCTCCTTCCTTTCATTAAAGTTCCAAAACAGTATTTGGTAAAACATATATTGGACCATCGCATTCTGTTGTATTGACAGCAACTTGTCAGTAATCAGTTTGAGAATATTAGTCACTCACTATATTACTATATTATATATATTCATGAAGGGAATGTCTAAATGTGAATGCAGGTATTTTATGCTCTGACCTACATTACCTTAACTGTATTAATTGTATTTTTTTATTCAACTATTGATGGTTAGATCACATGGAGTCCCTACAAGACAAACTAGCTCAGCTACGCGATGCCAGGGAAGCACTTGACGCTCTGCGTGAAGATCATCGTGAAAAACTACAGAGAGAGGCCGAAGAGGCTGAAAGACAGAGGCAAATTCAAATAGCACAGAAATTAGAGATTATGAGACAAAAGAAACAGGTATGACAGTTGTATATATCAAGAGGGATGAAAGAGTTTCGCAATGTATTGTTTCAACTTAGCTAATGAACTTATTAATGTCACACCAAGTATTATTCACTCAACTAACAGTAAAATTCGTCCCTATCATCAGTTAATACTTTTAAGTCCAACGTTACAACAGTTAACAAAGTATTAATTGTAACATGGCACTGTTCTTCATTTCATAAGAGCCAGGTGAATTCTTATCTTCAAATAGCGATATCTGAAAGAAATGAATGTATATACTCTGTAATGTTAACTCATTCTGTTTTCTTTCATCCCGTAGGAATATTTGGCCTACCAACGTCAGTTAGCACTACAAAGGCTACAGGAACAAGAACGTGAAATGCAGATGAGATTAGAACAACAGAAACAGCAACAACAGATGAGACCCATGCAATATACCATGCATTATGCACCACAGGGTCCTCCACCACCCAATCAACAATACAATCAACCACCACCACCACCCCCACAACAGGTTAGTATGGTGTTAAAAATCTACCCCCACTCCCATAACAGGTTACTATTGGGGAACACATATCGACCAGACCCCCAAAGTTGATGAGTATATATAGAAACACAAATGTTCCACACTCCAAAACAAGCTAAGTGTAGAATCACAATCACTTCCTACCGCAGGCTATTATGTGTATGATGAGTTATGACATCACAATCTATCCATACCCTGTAGTAGGTATGTATGGCAACAGAAATGTGTCCCACCCTCAACATAGTTGAGTAAGGTACCGTAAATATGTCCCACTCTGCAACAGGTTAGTATAAAATCACAAAGTGTGTATGTTAGGATAGTTTGTAATGTGTAGTATATTTTGCTTTTAGTGTGTAGTATATATGCAACAGTGTGTTTTTTCACAGATGGTCATCAATTTTAATATCTTATTACAGCTAATATATTGTGTTTCTTTCGTTATCATAGGCGTTCGGCAGTCCACCAGGGTCCATGCACAACTCTCCAGTTCACACATACAAAATGGAACAGCAGCCCCCACCTCCAGGACAAGGGGTTCCAACTCAAGCCCCACAAGTGAATGGAGTCAACCAAGGTCCCCAATACAGCCAACCCAACCAATATCCTCCCCAACAGAATTCTTCATTTACCGCTGGCCCCCCAGGGCAGCAGCAGCAGTATCCCCCTCCCCAACAAGCTCAATACCCCGGCCAGCCATCAAGCCTTAGTGCACCCCCTTCGTTAGATTATCACATGAGTCAGGCACCATCGTTGGACTATCAGCCCAGTTCTTTGGATTACCAACAGAATAACATGTACAGTATGCAGAGTATGGCCAATGCACTACCGCCTCAACAAAACCAACAACAGCCACCACCACCACCACAACAACAACAACAACAACAACAACAACCATATGGAATGAACCAACCACCACCACCACCACAAGGTAATATGTATCAGCAACCAATGCAGTCAGGGCCCCCACAGCAACTGCCGCCACAACAAGAGGCTCAACTTATTTCATTCGACTAGTGCCGTGGCACTGGACCTGCATGTATATTTATAAAACCTATTTGCTAATCTATTGTCAATTTGCTATTATAACTTTTACCCAATACATAAGCGATTCCAGCAATTTGTAATTTTTGTCACACAACAGATAATTTACAACATTATTTCTTCATTTTTGAATCATCTAGATTTACAAAATCATGCAAGTCACATTAAAAATAACACTATGGGCATTTCTGTTTTTTCCAGCGTGTCTGATCGCTTTGGCACAGGTGTATATGCTATGAACAGAAGCTCAATAGTTGTCTGTGTTAAACAGTTTATCTGGACTGTCAAAGTTTTCAGTTCATCAATTTAAATGTTATTGTAGTCTTGGTAGGAACTGTATTCTATTCTTAATCATTCAAGTGATGTCAAACGGTTTATGTCATTCTCTGTGTACTTTGCTAATGTGTATTTCGGTGAAAATTACCACTAGAGGGCGCTATTCGAAGAAAACCAGATATTTTCAATAGGGCGATGTTTAAGAAATTTCTCATTAATTTATATCATAGTCAAAATACATGGTTTGCGATCACTTTGTAAACTACACAGTAGTATGCCTATAACAGAGGAATAATATAGATTTACCTAACACCTGTAATAATACAACGCTTTTACTGAATGTAAGTACACATACTTGGATGTCGTAGAGCAAACTTCAGTGCCCGAAAGTCAGGGAGACCAATTTCAATATTGGTACAAGCTTACAATCTAGTTACTACAAGTCAATCATAGAGCCCCTCTTTTCAAATGGTGAACATGTACAATTCTAGACTACATGTGACCTTACATGGTGAAATACCATTTTTGGTCATGAGTATTAATTTTTTATGACGCCGTGTCAGAATAGTTAAGTCTGAGAATGCAAATGTAAGCCAGTGTTCGAACATGTCAACCTGGCACATTGGTGTTTACAAAATTCCTGTAACATCAAAACAATAACTGTGGAGGATACTCTACTACTGACTGCTACAAAACAACGTCATGTCATTTTTTGTTGGCAGTGGAGGTGAACATGCTTAAAAAAGTTTGGTAAAAATTAAACAGGAAACACATGGAATCTTGTTAAATAAATAAATGTCATGGTTTCTTCACAAATTTTGGCCTTTTTTAATAAAAAAGTTACATTTTTAATGTCAGAAATATTTAACTAACACCCCATTCCATGACATGATATTTATCACTCAATCAAAGTACTGGCAGAAAGCGTCAAAATTTTACAAAGCACAAATTGAAAGTAGCTTCTGTTGATTATACAAAGTAGTGCCCTGAAAAGGATTTAATTCTCCGGGGAAAGAAAAGATATATGTTTCCATGGAAACAGTATGACACGCTGTCATAGGGAAAGGGACGTACTTTGAGTAAATTTAAATTTGCTGATTTCTACAAAATCTCTTGCCTTTTTTTGAATCCATCATTTAAAAGGAGACAGTCCTGAAATTCATCCTGATTTGGGTATTGCTGTGTGACATGAAAATCGATTTTACATTAATATTGTCATCAAAGAATACTCATATTATTGAGATTTACCGACAGAACACCCCACTTACATTGATCAGCTATATAATGTATGATGTATTCCATAATGTGATTTCAGAGACTTGGTACTGTGACAATTGGTGTAGAAAATCAACTTTCTAAACTAACTGTATTTTTGTAGTACAGTTGGATCCTACATATCTTGGTGACTTTGAGACTGTTGTAGTAAGGATTATAGCATTAGTACTCAGTGTGTTGCCTCCCCATGCCCATGCTTATACAACCAGTAAGTTCAGTGACGTTCTCAACGTTCTTCCCTGTGAACTCCACAGGTCAGGATATACAGGTCACAAAGGTCAAAGTTCAGTCTCCTTTCCTAGTGCATATCATTCTATGTAAATTATGATTTACAAAACATGTTTTGACATTTTTTTATATATATAAATAGTGTATGCACTTCAAACTGGCTTGTTCTTTACTTGATACTCTCAGAAACCATTGTTGAGAATATTATCTTAAAAAAAATTGGTCAAAAAAAAATTTTCTTCCTAGTTGACAGTTCAAACTTGACTAATGTAATATATTCATACTTTTAACCTAATCTGCATATTGTGACTAAATTTGCATATTTAAAAGATACCATTTTATTGGACAGTATGGATTGCCAGATGTAGAGAATACTTGAGGTAATATTGTTGTGATTGTAGCTGAGACTCAGCTCCAAGTTTAATGTAAGATAATGTTGAGATGTGTTGTAATGGACAGAGATGGTGTTTATTTACACTCAGATTGTAATTTAATCAGTGCATTTTGTAGGTGTAGTTTCTAGTGTAGAGATTAAATCAGTCCAGAACAACTGATTATTGTCATTTGTGTCAAATTTATTTTCTGATTGGAAGAATTTCACATGAGTATTAAGTTGTCACATTGTAGACTTGGGATTGATACTGTTTTAAGTTGTTACCATGACAACCATGTTAAATGATTCTTTATCTTACAATTCAAATCGAAGTCATATCTTTAGTGAAATGCTTTGTAAAGTGTACCTAGTACCTGTCACAACCACTTTCTGAAAATTCTGTCACTGATGAAATCCTTTCAAACAAACCTCTTTCATGACTCCAAAAGATGTATTTCCTACAGTGTACACACTTTACTTCCTAATTTTTCAATGTGTTGTCCTAATGCTTCAATGTACTTTCAGTAGAAGTAACACTGAAGTAAAACACTTTCTCTTTGTGCTACACTCATTTATAGCATTCATATCAAGTGTAAAAGTGTACCGTCTCATTTAGTTTATTTATAAGCCTAGCATGTGGCCTTTCTAATGTGGTCAATCAGCAAATGAAATAGTATACTTCTACACTTGATATGGATGCTATAAACGATTGTGGTACATAAAGAAAATGCTTTACTTTGGAGTTATGGGTTGTATTTTTCCAAAAAGAGCAATGGACTCAATACACTGCTCTCAGCAGAAATCTAGACATGAATGCTCAAAAGTTTGGCCTTCATGCCTTTGAAATCAAGCAAAATGAAAAAAATATCAGTGACATTATAGCAAACGACAGTTAGGAACCTTTTTTTTATCGCAGTTATGACTGGGGACACTGTTCTTGAAGGAACATGATTTCAAATGCTTAGATGCTACTATATTCATTTGTATGTGATCAATACGAATTTCTTGATACACCCTTTCTTCTGTGATAAATTCATAGATACAAACTTGAAAGTGTAAACAGAGCGAAGAGAATAGTCAATTATTTGATTGTAAGAAAAGAGAGCGATAAGAAATTGTACATGTGTAATTTATTTAACTCATAACATTAATTCTTCAGTCGAACTTACTATGAAATGACTTATTAGTATCCATGTTATTGTTATTCAGATTGTACTTGTCAATTTCATTTATAAAGTGCACAATGTAAGGCAAAGAAGTATGTATTTATGCTAATTATATTCGTGAGTGTTCTGATATGCAAATGATCATTAATCATATCTTGATTATTGAGCATATTCATTGGCTCGGCCTTGTGCACTAAATAATTTCATCAAGAGTGCAATGAGGGGGATATTAGTATTCACTTCTACTATAAGTGAGTGTGGTGTTATGCAAATGATCTGCTTATCGCATGTTTATATATTTAGAATATTCATGAGCCTCGCATTGTGCACTGAATAATTTCATTTACAGTGTGGATGTATGAAATTGTGTTCAAAAGACATCCTGTCCAGTAGGAATTGTGCCATGTAGTTCAAATACAAAGTTCCATGTATACATTGATTGATACTGAAATTTGTGTGTAGTATAGCTAATGTGTCTGTGTATTAGAATAGTTGAAGCATCAACCACTTAGAAGAAGGAGAGATTGTTATGTGTTTGAAGAAACGATATTTTACTCATGAAAATTAGTATGCGGGGAAAAGTGCAACAAATAGTTTATGTATGTTGGAAAAATGGACCTTTGTTGATGGGTGGTGTTAGTGACAGCAGTTTGGAGTAAAATAAATGGAGGCACAACCTTGTAAAAAGTTAAATATTTGCATAACTTACACACACAAAAAAAATGAAATAATACAAAGTATTGCAGATTTCCCGATTATGTTATCGCATTATACACTAAATGAACATATATATTGTTGAATTATGAAATGCTATGTACCTTTGGTAGGTCATATTTGTGATGACATGAATGCAATACGAGTAAGGAAATTATTTGAGTGCACATGTACACATTTTATTTTTGAGGGGGAGGAGCTTATTTAGGGCAAGATACAAGGAGGTTTAGTATTCAGTTACGCCATTATGTATACGAGTACTGTCTGATATTCAAATTAAATGAAAATTTGTTTATATGCCACAAACCAGATGATTAGTTCGAGAAAGAAGGCTGTAGGAGACCTTTACCCATGGAAGCATTATAAGTTAAGACTAATTGCATGTTCACTGACTTTGAACCAATCTGAACCCCACTTTTTGAGAGGGTTCTATGTGAAAAGGGGTTAGTGTCATTTCGTAACGGAATAATAGACTGCGAAAAGCGAAAGTGTTCTCAACGTGTGTTAGTTGCAATGTAAATTTTAGCTGCTGCTGTTATTAAAGCAGCAAATGTCTTTAATTTGAAAAAAACACTCATAAATGTGTTTCTTTGTATTAAAGTGTAATGTAACGAACATTTGTCGTTCATCTTTGTCGTGTTTTGTCCAAATCTAAAAATATTTCATGCATTAGTTATCTTTAAAGGGGCACAGGCTTTTTTTCTGCATATTGAAAGGTACCCACTGTATTCTACTTACTGGTGTACACTCAACCATCATGTACAATTGACTGAACTCAAACCTGGTATTAAGATATAACTCATGAACCTGATGACGTAATTTATCATGTGTGTCAAAAATGTACAGGAACTCCCTACTATGCAATTAACAGTTCAAACAATGTCAGAACACAAATTGTAATGTCATGGAAGGCATACATCAACATTATCTAGTACTCATAGTTTAATCAAAGTTTTTTGTAAGTATTTTCATTACTTGAGTAAAAAGTTTGTAAACTCAGCTTGTGCCACTTTAACATGGGAAGAATGACTGAATGAATGTTTCAGAAATAGTGACATACAATAAGTTGAAAGCTTCGGAAATTTCTGTCTGTCTGCTTCATCATGCCCCGTACAGACATAGACGTGGGGGGGGGGAGTTTCCTCACATGTCTATTAATATCTCAATCAGACCAAAGTCAAGGCAAAAAATAAAGAATTGTTTCTGGTCAGGACATTTTGTCTAAAGTCGCGCGACGACGAGATTTTTTTAGATTTTCAACAAACCTGTACCTCTACTACATGTATTTATGGCAGTTGCTTAGTACATTAGAGCAAGTGTGTGTGTGTGCTTGTTCATGATTACCTATGCAGTTGTCTTCACTGAAGTAGGAAGGGCTATTTCCCCTGGATCTGCAGACTGCATGGGCTGCACAAACACATACAAAAGGAACGTATTCTTTTTGGCCAAGTATTTATTCATTAATATGTGTTCACACATGTCACTCACAGTGTGGACAACATATATAAAAAACGCCCACTGGTATTTACATATTTTTAAAAATCTGTTCATTGCATGCTTACAAGACTGGGCACATCTACTCAATAAATGCCATTGGATAATGAAATAAAGTTTATTTACATCTATAGCTGATTATATAAAGCCGGCTGGAGCAACAAAAATGATAAATGCTTTTGGCCATGGTGTGAGTAAGTTTTCGTGAGGTATTAAATATTGTCGTAAAAAGGCGCTATTTAAAACGATGTACTGTTTGACGTCACATGTGTACATTTGTTCTTAATCTTCGTATACAACCACGCCAAAGGTAGAAATGATGATCCACAGATCAAGACAAGTCCAGCACAATGGAATGACGTGTTATAGGAACCAGTATAGTCATATAAATAACCTGTTATGATATAAACATACACAAAAAACACCAAATTTATACTGAAACCCTACAATATTAACTAAAATTACTGTTTTAAAAGACTTTTCCTTGTTTTCTTTCAATGTTGCTTTTGGTAGCAAGTATATCAAGTATATATGATCGCTCAGTTATCTTGAACCCTATCAACATACCATAAATGTGTCGACAAATAAGTAAAAAGGTAAATGATCTGTCTTGCGTTCATGAATATTTACATATAGGCCATTTGAGTGCCCAGTGAGTGTCGAAGGAAGGAAAAGAGTTTTCCGTCACTGTTTTTATATTTTTAATCTACAAAGCCAGGATGCTATTGAGGGGAAAAATATTAGATTTAACGGACATTGGTTTTGAATAATGGAAATAGTTTCGAAAAAATACAACCAATGAAAAAAAAAAGTTCGAAATCTCTACTAACCTGAAAAAGGGGGACCCAAAAGAGTGCCGATGCCAACGAACATCACTGCCATGCCCATACCCTCAGTAAATGTACTTTCACCAACCACCTGTTTGACCATAACGTCGTCAAGGGCAGAGGAAATTCCACGCGAGAGTCCTATAGTTACCGAGATTCCAACCAAAGATTCAAAGGAACTTGCAAATGGTATAAAGACGGAAACAACTCCAAATACAGCAACTCCAAAACAATGAGAATTGACCAAGCCAATGTCAGCATTTGCATATGATAAAACTATTCCAGTTGCTAGGCAACTAACACAGGCGAGAATGCCAATGATGGATACCAAGAAAGCTGCATTTTCTTCGCCTGTACCGTTTTTGACAGCATTGTCTACGTAGTGACCGAGTATAATGCTAAGACCAAAGCCACACGTGAAACAGTAGATCATCAGTAGAACAGCCACGGGTCTTGCTTTAAATACAGGAATAAAGAAGCACATGACTTGTCTTGCCTTTTCTTTCAAGTTTGATCTGCGTATGCGATCATACGTTTCCTCCTGATGAATTTCACTTTCACTTTGTTCCGTACATTCACGAATGCTGGCCGAAGCTCTACTACTTGCTTCGGGGAGGTCAACGTCTGATTTGAGATGCAATGGCCTGAGTAACGAGGCAGCAACACAGAAGTTCGCCGATAAAGCTGAAATGACTATCAGTGTCCCCCTCCAGCCATAATAATTGATCAAACGTTGGCACAAAATGGGCATTGCAAAACCACCGATGCCACTTGCAGTGACTGCAATGCCATTGGCTAAAGCATAGCGTCTTCTGAAATATCGACCCAGACTTATACTAGCTGGCAGTATAGACAGACAGAATGAAAAACCTGAAAACGAAGAGGGGGGTAGAGTGTAAAATTTATTGGTTGGTTGGTTGGGTTGGTTGGTTGGTTGGTTTAAAATTTGTTGATTGATTCATTGATCGATCTATTTATTTTATGTATCCTTGGTAGCTTCTTAAGTAGCCACTACTTCTTTGCAAGGAGGCCGAGACTAAAAATTAGCAGTCAGAACTACAATAAACAAATGACACAGACATATTTACGACGACAGGACAGTTAAAACATGTGAAACAGTGAAGTCACACAGCAAAACGTAAAACTGTTTCTCACTCCCTAAAAATATTTTGCATAAAAATTTAGAAGGGATTTTCAAAGACTGACAGTTCCATATTTTGACCTGAATTCTAAAAAGGTAACTCCAATGGACAGGAAACTCTCAGCTATGTATTTTGATTTCGGTTTGTAAAAATCAGTCGGAAATCTCATGGAATAGTTTGTGAATTGTGTTCCTGGTAATAAAATCGCCGCCCTTATGATTACTATGATGTTTCCTATAAATCGAGAGAGACACCCAACCCAGCTCGTGTGACTGTTTAAACATAATGTATGTTTGTACTGGGATCCCTCGGTCGGCACCAAAGATTAAACGTGGGGGACGCTCTATACAACCGCCATTTGTAATAATTGCCGATATTTGTAAAAAAAAATGTAATAAAAATCACGTTTTCCATTTAATATAACATATATTTGTAATAATTGCAGAGATTTGTAATATTTTCTGTGAATGACATGGAAATGTAATACATTTCATTGAAAAACAATGTAATACAAATGTCGAATTAAATTTGCAATAACACATGACATTATTAGGGGGGGGGGTGTTCCTTCCTTCCATTCTACATGTAATGTACAAGAATCACATCGGTTGTACAATGCTCTACACCATTGCCTATTGCTTTTCACCATCACGAATCTTTGAGTCTTAGAGGAAGAGTTGCATGACCAACTTGCTTGTTGGATAAGCTAACGATTTGGAAGTTTTCAGTCGAAGTTCATTTATGAAGGGGTTTGTCATTTTAAATAACTCCGCCCCCATCCATGAATATATATAAATTTGTTAGCTTTAATGAATATATCTCATCTTTGATTCGAAATGACAAGGCCCCTTAGGTCACCAATATTTTTCTTTGTATGACAGAATGATGGAAAATATACAAAGAATGATAATCAAAGTGTTTCCGAAATCTTACCTGCGACAAGTCCACAACTGAAGTACAAGTATACTATACTTGTTGCAAATGAACTTATAAGAAAAGACACAGCTGATAGTATGCCACCAACCATTGCAACACCACGAAATCCAAACTTCTTACAAAGTATTGATGTCAACGGAGCTGTAAAATAAACGTACGTAAACTTGTATTCATCGTGTCCTCAGATCTTACAGCTGACTGATTTGGTCACAGATGGCCAAGGAACCGTGTTACAAACAAACAACTTAAAAATAAATAAATAAAAAAGAAGAAGAAAACCTCCAGGACTAAACATCCTATGCGTGAGTAAATGATGAAAAATATAAACAATAGAATACTATGTATAGCTATACTTCGTCATATCATAACTGTACGGTAAGTGATACAGCGTGCCCATCGAGTCTGTCGAGCACTCATCATGGGTTTGGGTCGGTCACAGAAAAATCCCCAGTTTCCAGTTGGATTCTAACCCGGGACCTCTTCCGACTGCTAATCATGTGCACCACTACGCTACAGGGAGCCAGTTGTGTTTTGTCTAAAGTCGGGACAAACGTTGTCATATTTTGGTGAGAAATTAACTTTATTGACTAAATAAAGACATCTAGTCCATATCTAAATTAAAACACCCCAAATCTCATAATTACCAGGGGATATAATACCCTGACAATATGCTTTATATCTTATCTACTGGGAGATTTTCATACCATACAAACGCTCAGCCTTGCGCAAACTAGTATAGCTCTCTTTTATACAAAAAGTTTTATATCACCACAGAAATCAATCAGTCAATTCACCAATATCACACAGAAAATAAGTTCTATTTCCCCATAAAAAATAATCATTCAATCGATCAATAAATCAATCAATCGACCAACCAACCAACCAACCAACCAACCAACCAACCAACCAACCAACCAACCAATCAATCAATCAATCAATCAATCAATCAATCAATCAATCAATCAATCAATCAATCAATCAATCAATCAATCGATCGATCGATCGATCACTTACATGTTCGCTGTTCCCTGTGGGCTAGTTTGAATAGGCGCTGTGAGATTAAAGTTAATACATTAAATTATGTAAAAAGTCTCTTTTCATAGAACTCTTTACATACTCACTGGAAAGTAGGTGATCATATTTTAGTAATAAAACCAAACGAAAGACCCACAACACTTCTAATTCAATCTGTCAAACTTTGAACTATTTACAGTTCGAAGTCCTTAGGTGTCAGCAAAACAGGCAAGGAAGTGTCAACACAACACACCAATCAGACTTACCAAATACATTGAAGTGTACCATGTTCCCTCACTGGTGTACTTTTCAGTCTTACCAAGTTTCGTCGCTGGCGTATTTGTTTTGACCTCGCAGCTTGCTCGGTACTTGAATCGGAATTACTGGGAACAGAAGCATGATGAACAGAAGAGTTCGGCAACTCCCTCAGCTCCTGCTAGTGCTGAAATAACCCCAGCTACTGCACCACCAATGTCTACATCCTCACAATCACAACCTACGTATTCCTCATCAGGAAAGATACCTGAAGTAAGTTAATTTATTGAAATTATTGGGTTTTTTCAGCGTACCAATAATTGCTATAAGCTTACTTACCAGTTACATTTGTTTTCAAAAATAATTATCTAATACTTTATTACTCTAAATTAAATGAGGAAGTTCAAATTTGGTTACCACTTGTGTAACGCTGTGATGTTAAACAAGAGAAAACTGGAGTATCTGAGGAAAATGTGTGTTGTTTAGTAGAGTTAGATCATCATTGTTGCCAGGAGCAGTGTGCCTTCTAATTTTAGACAATACTTTTTAGTTTTGGGTCGAAATGATGAAAAATTTAGTTTTCTTGCGAGTCACCCATCACATAGTGAGGGATAGGGGACAATAAATTTTGGTGCATCATAAGAAATTGATGTATCAGGAGGGTGTCAATTTGACCTAGAGGGTTCACTGGCCAAAAGCATGGGTAGAATATCTGAGTCTTTGTAAAAACAACTTTTCTCATCTAGCGAACAGAATAACAATGTAGTGTCAAGACGTAAGCCTGTTTTACCTACCTCAAAAAAATGGTTCATTAAGATTACGACCAAGCTAAATTATAAAAAAGTACATCATATTCAAATAGAAGTAAATGGTGTTTTACATTTGTTTGCACAACATAGTATTTTCACTGTGTCATGTTCACAGAAAAAATGCATGCAGATAATTTTAGGAAGTGTCAAGTTCACCTCCATGTATTGTAAGTTGTTTTGTAATCTTAGCAAATGATATCATTTCATTCCATCCTTAGCAATATCAGAATGACAGTGAAGATAACCAGCAGTTCTTACAACTATTGTCTACAAACATCGATGTCTTTGTCAATCGTATGAAGAGTGATTCACAGAGAGGACGTAGTATTGCCAATGATACGTCGGTCCAAGGATTGTTTCAGACTATCACCACCATGAACCCACAACTGATGAAGATTGTAGATGAACTCGAAGATCATAGAAGTAAGTCCTGTGTCTATTTCACGTAGAATATCATTGATAGCATTCTGGTAATTCTGAAAACATCCAGTAGATTAGAATAACGTCGTGACAGTTTGAAAGTACCTGACAACAGTATCTGTGAAAGCTTGTCACTTGGTAGTATAGCTGGCCTTCGACGACCATGAATGCATTCATGATGGATGCAGCTCGATTGAACCATTCACTGACTGGGATGGAACTACCACGTGTACAATTTTGGTCAAACAAATGAGAAATATCACTAATTGCACTACTTGTAGCTCTGAGCTCTAATTCTAATGTCACAGTCTCCTTCCTTTCATTAAAGTTCCAAAACAGTATTTGGTAAAACATATATTGGACCATCGCATTCTGTTGTATTGACAGCAACTTGTCAGTAATCAGTTTGAGAATATTAGTCACTCACTATATTACTATATTATATATATTCATGAAGGGAATGTCTAAATGTGAATGCAGGTATTTTATGCTCTGACCTACATTACCTTAACTGTATTAATTGTATTTTTTTATTCAACTATTGATGGTTAGATCACATGGAGTCCCTACAAGACAAACTAGCTCAGCTACGCGATGCCAGGGAAGCACTTGACGCTCTGCGTGAAGATCATCGTGAAAAACTACAGAGAGAGGCCGAAGAGGCTGAAAGACAGAGGCAAATTCAAATAGCACAGAAATTAGAGATTATGAGACAAAAGAAACAGGTATGACAGTTGTATATATCAAGAGGGATGAAAGAGTTTCGCAATGTATTGTTTCAACTTAGCTAATGAACTTATTAATGTCACACCAAGTATTATTCACTCAACTAACAGTAAAATTCGTCCCTATCATCAGTTAATACTTTTAAGTCCAACGTTACAACAGTTAACAAAGTATTAATTGTAACATGGCACTGTTCTTCATTTCATAAGAGCCAGGTGAATTCTTATCTTCAAATAGCGATATCTGAAAGAAATGAATGTATATACTCTGTAATGTTAACTCATTCTGTTTTCTTTCATCCCGTAGGAATATTTGGCCTACCAACGTCAGTTAGCACTACAAAGGCTACAGGAACAAGAACGTGAAATGCAGATGAGATTAGAACAACAGAAACAGCAACAACAGATGAGACCCATGCAATATACCATGCATTATGCACCACAGGGTCCTCCACCACCCAATCAACAATACAATCAACCACCACCACCACCCCCACAACAGGTTAGTATGGTGTTAAAAATCTACCCCCACTCCCATAACAGGTTACTATTGGGGAACACATATCGACCAGACCCCCAAAGTTGATGAGTATATATAGAAACACAAATGTTCCACACTCCAAAACAAGCTAAGTGTAGAATCACAATCACTTCCTACCGCAGGCTATTATGTGTATGATGAGTTATGACATCACAATCTATCCATACCCTGTAGTAGGTATGTATGGCAACAGAAATGTGTCCCACCCTCAACATAGTTGAGTAAGGTACCGTAAATATGTCCCACTCTGCAACAGGTTAGTATAAAATCACAAAGTGTGTATGTTAGGATAGTTTGTAATGTGTAGTATATTTTGCTTTTAGTGTGTAGTATATATGCAACAGTGTGTTTTTTCACAGATGGTCATCAATTTTAATATCTTATTACAGCTAATATATTGTGTTTCTTTCGTTATCATAGGCGTTCGGCAGTCCACCAGGGTCCATGCACAACTCTCCAGTTCACACATACAAAATGGAACAGCAGCCCCCACCTCCAGGACAAGGGGTTCCAACTCAAGCCCCACAAGTGAATGGAGTCAACCAAGGTCCCCAATACAGCCAACCCAACCAATATCCTCCCCAACAGAATTCTTCATTTACCGCTGGCCCCCCAGGGCAGCAGCAGCAGTATCCCCCTCCCCAACAAGCTCAATACCCCGGCCAGCCATCAAGCCTTAGTGCACCCCCTTCGTTAGATTATCACATGAGTCAGGCACCATCGTTGGACTATCAGCCCAGTTCTTTGGATTACCAACAGAATAACATGTACAGTATGCAGAGTATGGCCAATGCACTACCGCCTCAACAAAACCAACAACAGCCACCACCACCACCACAACAACAACAACAACAACAACAACAACAACAACCATATGGAATGAACCAACCACCACCACCACCACAAGGTAATATGTATCAGCAACCAATGCAGTCAGGGCCCCCACAGCAACTGCCGCCACAACAAGAGGCTCAACTTATTTCATTCGACTAGTGCCGTGGCACTGGACCTGCATGTATATTTATAAAACCTATTTGCTAATCTATTGTCAATTTGCTATTATAACTTTTACCCAATACATAAGCGATTCCAGCAATTTGTAATTTTTGTCACACAACAGATAATTTACAACATTATTTCTTCATTTTTGAATCATCTAGATTTACAAAATCATGCAAGTCACATTAAAAATAACACTATGGGCATTTCTGTTTTTTCCAGCGTGTCTGATCGCTTTGGCACAGGTGTATATGCTATGAACAGAAGCTCAATAGTTGTCTGTGTTAAACAGTTTATCTGGACTGTCAAAGTTTTCAGTTCATCAATTTAAATGTTATTGTAGTCTTGGTAGGAACTGTATTCTATTCTTAATCATTCAAGTGATGTCAAACGGTTTATGTCATTCTCTGTGTACTTTGCTAATGTGTATTTCGGTGAAAATTACCACTAGAGGGCGCTATTCGAAGAAAACCAGATATTTTCAATAGGGCGATGTTTAAGAAATTTCTCATTAATTTATATCATAGTCAAAATACATGGTTTGCGATCACTTTGTAAACTACACAGTAGTATGCCTATAACAGAGGAATAATATAGATTTACCTAACACCTGTAATAATACAACGCTTTTACTGAATGTAAGTACACATACTTGGATGTCGTAGAGCAAACTTCAGTGCCCGAAAGTCAGGGAGACCAATTTCAATATTGGTACAAGCTTACAATCTAGTTACTACAAGTCAATCATAGAGCCCCTCTTTTCAAATGGTGAACATGTACAATTCTAGACTACATGTGACCTTACATGGTGAAATACCATTTTTGGTCATGAGTATTAATTTTTTATGACGCCGTGTCAGAATAGTTAAGTCTGAGAATGCAAATGTAAGCCAGTGTTCGAACATGTCAACCTGGCACATTGGTGTTTACAAAATTCCTGTAACATCAAAACAATAACTGTGGAGGATACTCTACTACTGACTGCTACAAAACAACGTCATGTCATTTTTTGTTGGCAGTGGAGGTGAACATGCTTAAAAAAGTTTGGTAAAAATTAAACAGGAAACACATGGAATCTTGTTAAATAAATAAATGTCATGGTTTCTTCACAAATTTTGGCCTTTTTTAATAAAAAAGTTACATTTTTAATGTCAGAAATATTTAACTAACACCCCATTCCATGACATGATATTTATCACTCAATCAAAGTACTGGCAGAAAGCGTCAAAATTTTACAAAGCACAAATTGAAAGTAGCTTCTGTTGATTATACAAAGTAGTGCCCTGAAAAGGATTTAATTCTCCGGGGAAAGAAAAGATATATGTTTCCATGGAAACAGTATGACACGCTGTCATAGGGAAAGGGACGTACTTTGAGTAAATTTAAATTTGCTGATTTCTACAAAATCTCTTGCCTTTTTTTGAATCCATCATTTAAAAGGAGACAGTCCTGAAATTCATCCTGATTTGGGTATTGCTGTGTGACATGAAAATCGATTTTACATTAATATTGTCATCAAAGAATACTCATATTATTGAGATTTACCGACAGAACACCCCACTTACATTGATCAGCTATATAATGTATGATGTATTCCATAATGTGATTTCAGAGACTTGGTACTGTGACAATTGGTGTAGAAAATCAACTTTCTAAACTAACTGTATTTTTGTAGTACAGTTGGATCCTACATATCTTGGTGACTTTGAGACTGTTGTAGTAAGGATTATAGCATTAGTACTCAGTGTGTTGCCTCCCCATGCCCATGCTTATACAACCAGTAAGTTCAGTGACGTTCTCAACGTTCTTCCCTGTGAACTCCACAGGTCAGGATATACAGGTCACAAAGGTCAAAGTTCAGTCTCCTTTCCTAGTGCATATCATTCTATGTAAATTATGATTTACAAAACATGTTTTGACATTTTTTTATATATATAAATAGTGTATGCACTTCAAACTGGCTTGTTCTTTACTTGATACTCTCAGAAACCATTGTTGAGAATATTATCTTAAAAAAAATTGGTCAAAAAAAAATTTTCTTCCTAGTTGACAGTTCAAACTTGACTAATGTAATATATTCATACTTTTAACCTAATCTGCATATTGTGACTAAATTTGCATATTTAAAAGATACCATTTTATTGGACAGTATGGATTGCCAGATGTAGAGAATACTTGAGGTAATATTGTTGTGATTGTAGCTGAGACTCAGCTCCAAGTTTAATGTAAGATAATGTTGAGATGTGTTGTAATGGACAGAGATGGTGTTTATTTACACTCAGATTGTAATTTAATCAGTGCATTTTGTAGGTGTAGTTTCTAGTGTAGAGATTAAATCAGTCCAGAACAACTGATTATTGTCATTTGTGTCAAATTTATTTTCTGATTGGAAGAATTTCACATGAGTATTAAGTTGTCACATTGTAGACTTGGGATTGATACTGTTTTAAGTTGTTACCATGACAACCATGTTAAATGATTCTTTATCTTACAATTCAAATCGAAGTCATATCTTTAGTGAAATGCTTTGTAAAGTGTACCTAGTACCTGTCACAACCACTTTCTGAAAATTCTGTCACTGATGAAATCCTTTCAAACAAACCTCTTTCATGACTCCAAAAGATGTATTTCCTACAGTGTACACACTTTACTTCCTAATTTTTCAATGTGTTGTCCTAATGCTTCAATGTACTTTCAGTAGAAGTAACACTGAAGTAAAACACTTTCTCTTTGTGCTACACTCATTTATAGCATTCATATCAAGTGTAAAAGTGTACCGTCTCATTTAGTTTATTTATAAGCCTAGCATGTGGCCTTTCTAATGTGGTCAATCAGCAAATGAAATAGTATACTTCTACACTTGATATGGATGCTATAAACGATTGTGGTACATAAAGAAAATGCTTTACTTTGGAGTTATGGGTTGTATTTTTCCAAAAAGAGCAATGGACTCAATACACTGCTCTCAGCAGAAATCTAGACATGAATGCTCAAAAGTTTGGCCTTCATGCCTTTGAAATCAAGCAAAATGAAAAAAATATCAGTGACATTATAGCAAACGACAGTTAGGAACCTTTTTTTTATCGCAGTTATGACTGGGGACACTGTTCTTGAAGGAACATGATTTCAAATGCTTAGATGCTACTATATTCATTTGTATGTGATCAATACGAATTTCTTGATACACCCTTTCTTCTGTGATAAATTCATAGATACAAACTTGAAAGTGTAAACAGAGCGAAGAGAATAGTCAATTATTTGATTGTAAGAAAAGAGAGCGATAAGAAATTGTACATGTGTAATTTATTTAACTCATAACATTAATTCTTCAGTCGAACTTACTATGAAATGACTTATTAGTATCCATGTTATTGTTATTCAGATTGTACTTGTCAATTTCATTTATAAAGTGCACAATGTAAGGCAAAGAAGTATGTATTTATGCTAATTATATTCGTGAGTGTTCTGATATGCAAATGATCATTAATCATATCTTGATTATTGAGCATATTCATTGGCTCGGCCTTGTGCACTAAATAATTTCATCAAGAGTGCAATGAGGGGGATATTAGTATTCACTTCTACTATAAGTGAGTGTGGTGTTATGCAAATGATCTGCTTATCGCATGTTTATATATTTAGAATATTCATGAGCCTCGCATTGTGCACTGAATAATTTCATTTACAGTGTGGATGTATGAAATTGTGTTCAAAAGACATCCTGTCCAGTAGGAATTGTGCCATGTAGTTCAAATACAAAGTTCCATGTATACATTGATTGATACTGAAATTTGTGTGTAGTATAGCTAATGTGTCTGTGTATTAGAATAGTTGAAGCATCAACCACTTAGAAGAAGGAGAGATTGTTATGTGTTTGAAGAAACGATATTTTACTCATGAAAATTAGTATGCGGGGAAAAGTGCAACAAATAGTTTATGTATGTTGGAAAAATGGACCTTTGTTGATGGGTGGTGTTAGTGACAGCAGTTTGGAGTAAAATAAATGGAGGCACAACCTTGTAAAAAGTTAAATATTTGCATAACTTACACACACAAAAAAAATGAAATAATACAAAGTATTGCAGATTTCCCGATTATGTTATCGCATTATACACTAAATGAACATATATATTGTTGAATTATGAAATGCTATGTACCTTTGGTAGGTCATATTTGTGATGACATGAATGCAATACGAGTAAGGAAATTATTTGAGTGCACATGTACACATTTTATTTTTGAGGGGGAGGAGCTTATTTAGGGCAAGATACAAGGAGGTTTAGTATTCAGTTACGCCATTATGTATACGAGTACTGTCTGATATTCAAATTAAATGAAAATTTGTTTATATGCCACAAACCAGATGATTAGTTCGAGAAAGAAGGCTGTAGGAGACCTTTACCCATGGAAGCATTATAAGTTAAGACTAATTGCATGTTCACTGACTTTGAACCAATCTGAACCCCACTTTTTGAGAGGGTTCTATGTGAAAAGGGGTTAGTGTCATTTCGTAACGGAATAATAGACTGCGAAAAGCGAAAGTGTTCTCAACGTGTGTTAGTTGCAATGTAAATTTTAGCTGCTGCTGTTATTAAAGCAGCAAATGTCTTTAATTTGAAAAAAACACTCATAAATGTGTTTCTTTGTATTAAAGTGTAATGTAACGAACATTTGTCGTTCATCTTTGTCGTGTTTTGTCCAAATCTAAAAATATTTCATGCATTAGTTATCTTTAAAGGGGCACAGGCTTTTTTTCTGCATATTGAAAGGTACCCACTGTATTCTACTTACTGGTGTACACTCAACCATCATGTACAATTGACTGAACTCAAACCTGGTATTAAGATATAACTCATGAACCTGATGACGTAATTTATCATGTGTGTCAAAAATGTACAGGAACTCCCTACTATGCAATTAACAGTTCAAACAATGTCAGAACACAAATTGTAATGTCATGGAAGGCATACATCAACATTATCTAGTACTCATAGTTTAATCAAAGTTTTTTGTAAGTATTTTCATTACTTGAGTAAAAAGTTTGTAAACTCAGCTTGTGCCACTTTAACATGGGAAGAATGACTGAATGAATGTTTCAGAAATAGTGACATACAATAAGTTGAAAGCTTCGGAAATTTCTGTCTGTCTGCTTCATCATGCCCCGTACAGACATAGACGTGGGGGGGGGGGGGAGTTTCCTCACATGTCTATTAATATCTCAATCAGACCAAAGTCAAGGCAAAAAATAAAGAATTGTTTCTGGTCAGGACATTTTGTCTAAAGTCGCGCGACGACGAGATTTTTTTAGATTTTCAACAAACCTGTACCTCTACTACATGTATTTATGGCAGTTGCTTAGTACATTAGAGCAAGTGTGTGTGTGTGCTTGTTCATGATTACCTATGCAGTTGTCTTCACTGAAGTAGGAAGGGCTATTTCCCCTGGATCTGCAGACTGCATGGGCTGCACAAACACATACAAAAGGAACGTATTCTTTTTGGCCAAGTATTTATTCATTAATATGTGTTCACACATGTCACTCACAGTGTGGACAACATATATAAAAAACGCCCACTGGTATTTACATATTTTTAAAAATCTGTTCATTGCATGCTTACAAGACTGGGCACATCTACTCAATAAATGCCATTGGATAATGAAATAAAGTTTATTTACATCTATAGCTGATTATATAAAGCCGGCTGGAGCAACAAAAATGATAAATGCTTTTGGCCATGGTGTGAGTAAGTTTTCGTGAGGTATTAAATATTGTCGTAAAAAGGCGCTATTTAAAACGATGTACTGTTTGACGTCACATGTGTACATTTGTTCTTAATCTTCGTATACAACCACGCCAAAGGTAGAAATGATGATCCACAGATCAAGACAAGTCCAGCACAATGGAATGACGTGTTATAGGAACCAGTATAGTCATATAAATAACCTGTTATGATATAAACATACACAAAAAACACCAAATTTATACTGAAACCCTACAATATTAACTAAAATTACTGTTTTAAAAGACTTTTCCTTGTTTTCTTTCAATGTTGCTTTTGGTAGCAAGTATATCAAGTATATATGATCGCTCAGTTATCTTGAACCCTATCAACATACCATAAATGTGTCGACAAATAAGTAAAAAGGTAAATGATCTGTCTTGCGTTCATGAATATTTACATATAGGCCATTTGAGTGCCCAGTGAGTGTCGAAGGAAGGAAAAGAGTTTTCCGTCACTGTTTTTATATTTTTAATCTACAAAGCCAGGATGCTATTGAGGGGAAAAATATTAGATTTAACGGACATTGGTTTTGAATAATGGAAATAGTTTCGAAAAAATACAACCAATGAAAAAAAAAAGTTCGAAATCTCTACTAACCTGAAAAAGGGGGACCCAAAAGAGTGCCGATGCCAACGAACATCACTGCCATGCCCATACCCTCAGTAAATGTACTTTCACCAACCACCTGTTTGACCATAACGTCATCAAGGGCAGAGGAAATTCCACGCGAGAGTCCTATAGTTACCGAGATTCCAACCAAAGATTCAAAGGAACTTGCAAATGGTATAAAGACGGAAACAACTCCAAATACAGCAACTCCAAAACAATGAGAATTGACCAAGCCAATGTCAGCATTTGCATATGATAAAACTATTCCAGTTGCTAGGCAACTAACACAGGCGAGAATGCCAATGATGGATACCAAGAAAGCTGCATTTTCTTCGCCTGTACCGTTTTTGACAGCATTGTCTACGTAGTGACCGAGTATAATGCTAAGACCAAAGCCACACGTGAAACAGTAGATCATCAGTAGAACAGCCACGGGTCTTGCTTTAAATACAGGAATAAAGAAGCACATGACTTGTCTTGCCTTTTCTTTCAAGTTTGATCTGCGTATGCGATCATACGTTTCCTCCTGATGAATTTCACTTTCACTTTGTTCCGTACATTCACGAATGCTGGCCGAAGCTCTACTACTTGCTTCGGGGAGGTCAACGTCTGATTTGAGATGCAATGGCCTGAGTAACGAGGCAGCAACACAGAAGTTCGCCGATAAAGCTGAAATGACTATCAGTGTCCCCCTCCAGCCATAATAATTGATCAAACGTTGGCACAAAATGGGCATTGCAAAACCACCGATGCCACTTGCAGTGACTGCAATGCCATTGGCTAAAGCATAGCGTCTTCTGAAATATCGACCCAGACTTATACTAGCTGGCAGTATAGACAGACAGAATGAAAAACCTGAAAACGAAGAGGGGGGTAGAGTGTAAAATTTATTGGTTGGTTGGTTGGGTTGGTTGGTTGGTTGGTTTAAAATTTGTTGATTGATTCATTGATCGATCTATTTATTTTATGTATCCTTGGTAGCTTCTTAAGTAGCCACTACTTCTTTGCAAGGAGGCCGAGACTAAAAATTAGCAGTCAGAACTACAATAAACAAATGACACAGACATATTTACGACGACAGGACAGTTAAAACATGTGAAACAGTGAAGTCACACAGCAAAACGTAAAACTGTTTCTCACTCCCTAAAAATATTTTGCATAAAAATTTAGAAGGGATTTTCAAAGACTGACAGTTCCATATTTTGACCTGAATTCTAAAAAGGTAACTCCAATGGACAGGAAACTCTCAGCTATGTATTTTGATTTCGGTTTGTAAAAATCAGTCGGAAATCTCATGGAATAGTTTGTGAATTGTGTTCCTGGTAATAAAATCGCCGCCCTTATGATTACTATGATGTTTCCTATAAATCGAGAGAGACACCCAACCCAGCTCGTGTGACTGTTTAAACATAATGTATGTTTGTACTGGGATCCCTCGGTCGGCACCAAAGATTAAACGTGGGGGACGCTCTATACAACCGCCATTTGTAATAATTGCCGATATTTGTAAAAAAAAATGTAATAAAAATCACGTTTTCCATTTAATATAACATATATTTGTAATAATTGCAGAGATTTGTAATATTTTCTGTGAATGACATGGAAATGTAATACATTTCATTGAAAAACAATGTAATACAAATGTCGAATTAAATTTGCAATAACACATGACATTATTAGGGGGGGGGGTGTTCCTTCCTTCCATTCTACATGTAATGTACAAGAATCACATCGGTTGTACAATGCTCTACACCATTGCCTATTGCTTTTCACCATCACGAATCTTTGAGTCTTAGAGGAAGAGTTGCATGACCAACTTGCTTGTTGGATAAGCTAACGATTTGGAAGTTTTCAGTCGAAGTTCATTTATGAAGGGGTTTGTCATTTTAAATAACTCCGCCCCCATCCATGAATATATATAAATTTGTTAGCTTTAATGAATATATCTCATCTTTGATTCGAAATGACAAGGCCCCTTAGGTCACCAATATTTTTCTTTGTATGACAGAATGATGGAAAATATACAAAGAATGATAATCAAAGTGTTTCCGAAATCTTACCTGCGACAAGTCCACAACTGAAGTACAAGTATACTATACTTGTTGCAAATGAACTTATAAGAAAAGACACAGCTGATAGTATGCCACCAACCATTGCAACACCACGAAATCCAAACTTCTTACAAAGTATTGATGTCAACGGAGCTGTAAAATAAACGTACGTAAACTTGTATTCATCGTGTCCTCAGATCTTACAGCTGACTGATTTGGTCACAGATGGCCAAGGAACCGTGTTACAAACAAACAACTTAAAAATAAATAAATAAAAAAGAAGAAGAAAACCTCCAGGACTAAACATCCTATGCGTGAGTAAATGATGAAAAATATAAACAATAGAATACTATGTATAGCTATACTTCGTCATATCATAACTGTACGGTAAGTGATACAGCGTGCCCATCGAGTCTGTCGAGCACTCATCATGGGTTTGGGTCGGTCACAGAAAAATCCCCAGTTTCCAGTTGGATTCTAACCCGGGACCTCTTCCGACTGCTAATCATGTGCACCACTACGCTACAGGGAGCCAGTTGTGTTTTGTCTAAAGTCGGGACAAACGTTGTCATATTTTGGTGAGAAATTAACTTTATTGACTAAATAAAGACATCTAGTCCATATCTAAATTAAAACACCCCAAATCTCATAATTACCAGGGGATATAATACCCTGACAATATGCTTTATATCTTATCTACTGGGAGATTTTCATACCATACAAACGCTCAGCCTTGCGCAAACTAGTATAGCTCTCTTTTATACAAAAAGTTTTATATCACCACAGAAATCAATCAGTCAATTCACCAATATCACACAGAAAATAAGTTCTATTTCCCCATAAAAAATAATCATTCAATCGATCAATAAATCAATCAATCGACCAACCAACCAACCAACCAACCAACCAACCAACCAACCAATCAATCAATCAATCAATCAATCAATCAATCAATCAATCAATCAATCAATCAATCAATCAATCAATCAATCAATCGATCGATCGATCACTTACATGTTCGCTGTTCCCTGTGGGCTAGTTTGAATAGGCGCTGTGAGATTAAAGTTAATACATTAAATTATGTAAAAAGTCTCTTTTCATAGAACTCTTTACATACTCACTGGAAAGTAGGTGATCATATTTTAGTAATAAAACCAAACGAAAGACCCACAACACTTCTAATTCAATCTGTCAAACTTTGAACTATTTACAGTTCGAAGTCCTTAGGTGTCAGCAAAACAGGCAAGGAAGTGTCAACACAACACACCAATCAGACTTACCAAATACATTGAAGTGTACCATGTTCCCTCACTGGTGTACTTTTCAGTCTTACCAAGTTTCGTCGCTGGCGTATTTTCCAATAATTGCATGTTCTTGTTACCATCAGAATGGTTACTAAACTCAGAAAACCTCTACAGTAACTGCTTACCTGAGCAAAGCGAGGACGCTCGGAGTAAAGCAAGAATCCACGACGTTGCTGCAGCTCCCTGCTCGAAATAGTTTAGAAGTTCGACGTATATTACTGGCATCGTACTAGATATGCCTTGGTATAGAAATACTGATATGAAATGAGCCACCACGATCAACCAGCCCCATCCACCGTCTGGTGGATCCTGTGGTCTTGTACATCCTACCATTCTCAGATGAGGCATTTTCTTGAAAGTTGTAGAACAAATCTGGGAAACTTTTTAAGGCAATGTCATTCAACAGTTACTGTTTTATATATGAGGGCGCTTACGTGATTTATAGACTTTCTTCCGAGTACATACTACCAGAGACATATTATTGACAGGCACAAGTACATGTCTAATATGTAAATTTTGTTTAACGCCTACCACTGGACTCCATATCGCTCGTAATATCAGTCAAGCCATGTATCCCCTAATATATCCATGGTCAAGCGTAAGCATGGACCCATTGATGTAGGGGTCTGTGGCCTAAGTATATGTGGAAGAATCGTATGTTTATAATTGTGTTTATATTTAAGCTCTGGATTTACAACAGCTTTTGGGACAGCTTTCTGTGACAAGGTCATGAGACGTGGGGGGGGGGGATTGACCACAGGGGACTGGAGGAATTTCTTGACTACTTTTATTGTTCAATATAGATGATGCTATTTATAAATGTTGAGTGTGATTTATTGCCAATGTTTATCTCTAGCTAGCTGTTATCAACTAATTCACTAATGTATGTGTTTGTGTACTACAAGCTACACAATACACAGACACACTTGTTTATGAAAAATGAAAAAATTCAGTTCACGAGTATGCGATATAATTATCAGTGAAACGTGATCTGTTTGCGTAAAGGCATAATTTTGTTTGTAGATTAAAACTTTGTTACTGGCTAGTGCATATTTTTCCACTGATGCACCAAGAATGGTCGCAGTCTTGGGGAACTGTACGAAAAGTAGGCTTAGCGTTGCCATAATGTTGGGAAGACAGTGATTTAAGCAAACTATATAAATACATCTGTGTACTATTAGCTTCAAGTTGAAGTACACAGGGAGCAGCAAAGGTAGCAATTTTCTGAATTCATTCGAAAAAGCGAAAATTAACATAGATAAATTATGAAAAACTCGATAATGCAGTTTTTAGTTATACTGACAATTGAAAAGAGAAAAGTGGAGCATTTTTACGTGTGCCCAACGTACCTCATGATGTGCCCTCCCTCTAAACGCCCGCTTTCTGGAAATATCTGAGTCAGTCTCCCTTTCCCCCTTTCCAGACATACATCACACCACCCTCTACCCCCACATCATTCCGCTTCATCTTCTCTTCTCGCAAAATATTTACATTCGCAATCAATAACATACAAACGAATCACTTTATATATTAAATGAATTATACTATAATTCTCATGCTGCCTGCTTTATCAATATCTTTCCTGTCTTCCCTGACCTCTCAGCTGAAATACGGTCTGTCCCCCGTAACCCCCCCCCCCCCATGCCATGAAAAATCGACAACGATCAGATTTCTACAGGTCCTGGAACAGCTTCGTTGGCCGCACCTGAGCACGCCGCAGTACTGTTTGACGTCACATGTGTACATTTGTTCTTAATCTTCGTATACAACCACGCCAAAGGTAGAAGTGATGATCCACAGATCAAGACAAGTCCAGCACAATGGAATGACGTGTTATAGGAACCAGTATAGTCATATAAATAACCTGTTATGATATAAATACAAATACAGATGAAAATATCAAATTTATAATGAAACCCCCACAATATTAACTAAAATTACTTTTTTATCCAGTTCTGCTTTGAAATCCCTCATTTTCTTTGGATATTGCTAATCGAAAGTAAATGGTTTATTATGAAGATCATATAATCGCCCAGTTATCGTGAACCCTATTAGCATCTGAGACATTTACAGTTAGTTGATAAACTCAGTACTAAGTCATGGGTCGGTAATGCTTTCATTAATGTTTACCTATTGGCATCAAACCATTTTTATGTAAACGACTAGTACATCGAGAATTCAGCTAATCCAAATGATTGAGATACATGTAAAAACAATATTCCTGCTTGATTGTCTAGTAAAGTATCAAAAGAAGGAAAGAGTTTTCCATCGTTGTTTATATGTTATCCATAAAGTGAGGATGCTTTTCTTCTTTTTTTTTCTTTTTTTTTTGGGGGGGGGGGGGGGGTAACTTTGGTTTTGAATAATGGAAATGGTTTCGAAATAATACAACCTACGAAAAACAAAGTTCGAAATCTCTACTAACCTGAAAAAGGGGGACCCAAAAGAGCACCGATGCCAACGAACATTGTTGATATACCCATACCCTCAGTAAATGTACTTTCCCCAACCACCTGTTTGATCATAACCTCGTCAAGGGCAGAGAAAATTCCACGCGAGAGTCCTATGGTTACCGAGATTCCAACCAAAGATTCAAAGGAACTTGCAAATGGTATAAAGACGGAAACAACTCCAAATACAGCAACACCAAAACAATGAGAATTGACTATGCCAACGTCAGCATTTGCACATGAGGAAACTATTCCAGTTACTAGGCAACTAACACAGGTGAGAATGCCAATGATTGATACCAAGAAAGCTGCATCTTCTTCGCCTGTACGGTTTTTGACAGCATTGTCTACGTAGTGACCAAGTATAATGTTAAGTCCAAAGCCATAGGCGAAACAGTACATCATCAGTAGAACAGCCACGGGTCTTGCTTTAAATACAGGAATAAAGAAGCACATGATTTTGCTTGCCTTTTCTTTCAAGTTTGATCTGCGCATGCGATCAGACGTTTCCTCCATCTGATGAATTTCATTTTCACTTAGTTCCGTACATTCACGAATGTTGGGCGGAGCTTCACTCCTTGCTTCAGTGAGGTCAACGTCTGATTTGAGATGCAATGGCCGGAGTAACGAAGCAGCAACACAGAAGTTCGCCGATAAAGCTGAAATGACTATCAGTGTCCCCCTCCAGCCATAATAATTGATCAGATGTTGGCACAAAATGGGCATTGCAAAACCACCGATGCCACTTGCAGTGACTGCAATGCCATTGGCTAAAGCATACCGTTTTTTGAAAAATCGGCCCAGACTTATACTAGTTGGGAATGCAGACAGAGATAATGAAAAACCTGAAAACGAAGAGGAGAGTAGATTGTAAAATTGATTTGTTGGTTGATTCATTGATCTATTTATTTTATTTATCCTTGGAAGCTTAAGTTGCCACTGCTTCTTTGTAAAGAGGCCGTGACTAAAATTTTCATAACAGTCAGAGCAACAATAAACAAATGATACAAACACCTGTACGACAGAACAGTTAAAACGTGACAAACAGTGAAATCATACAGCAACAACTTTAAACTGCATCTCACTCATTAAACATATTTTGCATAATAATTCAAAAGGGATTTCCATAGACTGACATTTCCATGGATTGATTTCTGAGAGGTAACTCCAATGGACAGTCATCCTAACTTATGTGACTGTTTAAACATAATCTTTGCTTGTACTGGGATCCGTCGGTCGGCACCAAAGATTAAACATGGGGGACGCTCTGTACAACCGCCATTTGTAATAATTGCTGATATTTGTAACAACGCCGACATTTGTAATACAAATCACATTTTCCATGTAATAAAACAGACGTTTGTAATAATTGCAGAGATTTGTAATATTTTCTGTGAATGACAGATGGAATATGTAATACATTTCATTGAAAAACATTGTAATACAGTTGTCGAATTACATTTGCAATATCACATGACATTATTAGGGAGGGTCATTCCTACCATTGTAATGTACAAGAATCACATCGGTTGTATAACGCTCTACACCATTGCCTCTTGCTTTTGGCGTTTTATGCTACAATTTACTCTAACACAGAACACATCAAAAGATGCGTTAGTCGGAGGTGATTTCTTCAAAGCATCCTGCTTTACACACTGTTACAATTTCGTGTGGTGACTAAGACACACAAACTTCTGGTCTGTTGAACAGAGTAAATTGTTGACTTTAACTGTGAAATGCTAAGCATTTATGAACATCAGAAGATGCCGCTTTCAATGTGGAAGAGAGTGCTCGAGCAGTCAGATCAGTAGACGTCTATGCAATGTCCAGTGTTTTCGGTGACCATCCCGCTTTAACTAATGTTTCTCGTGTCTCCTTTTTCACCCCTCTCTCACTGTGTCTTTTCGTAGAGTACGTACGTCCAGTGTCTACATCAAATTTTAAAAAGTGGTGTATGATACGCTCAAACTTTAATGATTCTTCATCCAAATTAGATGGTACTCTGCCGTGATAGTAGTCCTGCTTGCATACGGAGTAAGTCGTCCCTTGAGCGAAACGCGTACACCATCTGCAAGCATGACTACCGTGAAAGTGACTCTTCAGAATCGCAATATCACAATTTACGACCTGTTTTCTTGGTCGCGGTCCAATGGATGGATACTTTTTCAGATCACCCTCCGAGAATATGGGTACGATGGCCCGTCTCTCTCTCTCTCTCTCTCTCTCTCTCTCTCTCTCTCTCTCTCTCTCTCTCTCTCTCTCTCTCTCTCTCTCTCTCTCTCTCTCTCTCTCTCTCTCTCTCTCTCTCTCTCTCTCTCTCTCTCTCTCTCTCTCTCTCTCTCTCTCTCTCTCTCTCTCTCTCTCTCACGTAACGTAATCCAGGACCGTGTGCAGTGTATGGATTAGGTGTCGTTGAAGGTATAGCTCTGGATGTATACGCGTCGTGTCAAAACCCTGTAGCATAGAAATCCAGAGCTAGTTGGTTGGTAAAACCTCCCGGATTTCGGAAAGAAGGGGGTTTTCGAAGTGATTTTCTCCAAGATTCACTATATTAAAAAAAGGGGGGGGGGGTGTTCTTTTTCATTGAAATATAAATTGGAAAAGGGGTACATATGAAATTTTGCTAACAAGCCGGGGTACCCACCCATCCATGATCGAGCGACTGCCACCGCTGGGGCGTCGGAGAGTCAGAATTGTACGGGGTGTTGGTCACCGAAAACACCCGTCGTGTAGACTACCCGAACTGTCAATCCGTGTTGACGGCCCTTTGATGTGTGCTGTTTTAGAGTAAATTGTTGCAGAAAATGCCCAAATGCTAAGCTCTTATGACCAGGATTCAGTGTGTTTCGAACACCTCAATTCTGGTCATAAGAGCTTAGCATTTGGTTGTTTTCTGCAACAATTTACTCTAAAACATAAGACATCAAGGGTTCCTTCAATGAGAGTTGATGCAGACACTAGTTGGTGTGGTTTCGACTGGAGTGTTTGTTTTGTCGTCTGGAACTGACGCATCTTTTGATGTGTCCTGTTTTTGTGTAAATTGTTGCACAAAACGGCAAATGCTAAGGTCTTATGACCAGGATTGTGTGTGTTTCGAACAAGGATTGTGTGTGTTTCAAGCAAGAATTGTGTGTGTCTCAAACACCCAAATGCTAAGGTTTTATGACAAAAAGTATATATATCTCATTTTTGATTCGAAATGACAAGGCCCCTTAGGTCACCAATATTTTATTTGTATGACAGAATGGTGGAAAATATACAAGGAATGATAATCAAAGTGTTGGTCAATCTTACCTGCAACAAGTCCACAACTGAAGCACAGGTATACTATACTTGTTGCAAATGAACTTACAAGGAAAGACACGGCTGATAGTACGCCACCAGCCATTGCAACACCACGAAATCCGAACTTCTTACAAAGTATTGATGTCAACGGAGCTGTAAAATAAACGAAGTACGTAAACTTGTGTTCATCGTGTCCTCAGATCTTACAGCTGACTGATTTGGTCACAGATGGCCAAGGAACCGTGTTACAAACGAACAACTTTGAACAAAGGTAAAAATAGAATACTATGTATAGCTATACTTAGTAATATCATAACTGTACCGTCAGTCACCATCGAGTCGTGCTTCCACGTTGTCATGACAGGATGTTTGTGTTAACCACCCTCCCATCCACCAACGCAACCCACCCACCCTCCTATCTACCTCCACCTACCTTAGATGTGTTTACTTTGTGGGATTGCAAAGTAAAATAATAAAGTATATATGAAATTGTGAAAATTGAAATGACCAAAACTAATAACATTGCATCATTACAAAACAACAACAACAACAACAACAACAACAACAACAACAACAACAACAACAACAACTGAAGAAGCAACAACAACAACAAAACGTGTAAGTTTTTTGTCTAAAATCGGAACAACAACAACAACAACAACAACAACAAAATATGCAAAGTTTTTTGTCTCGAATCTGGACAAACATCATATTTGGTGAATAATTATCCTTTTTGATTTACCAGGAGCGTCAATCAGATATATTCCGTGGTGGTATGAATTATTAGTTTGAAAACTTGACTATCTTGCCAACTCGACATACTAGTTTTTCAGCATGGTGAACAATCAATCCCGATAGCCAAAGCACAGGGCTTGCCACAGGGAGCAGCGAGCATGTAACTGATTAATTTATTAATTGATCGATTGATTAATGGATCGATTGATTGATTAATCGATTGATTGATTTTAAAGTTAGTGATTTTGAGTTTAAATATCTGTTACCAATATTTGAAAAATGTGGTGAATCGTTAATGCGCGAATGTCATCTTCGACACACAAATTCGATAATTTTGACAAAAATTGATTTTGAGTATATATAACAAATCAAATCGGTATATCACTTGGCCACTTGATGTCACGGATTAAACTAGTGTAGCTCTCTCTTTTATATAGAAAGTTTTATATCACCACAAAAATCGATCAGTCAATGAATCAATATCACACAAAATGAATTTTAATTCACCACAAAACATAATCATTCAATCGATCAATCAATAAAACAATCAATCGATCGATCGATCAATCAATTAGTCAATCAATCAATCAGTTACATGCTTGCTGTTCCCTGCGAGCTAGCTTCAATAGGCGCTGTGGGATTAAAGTCAATACATATATAAAAAAAAGTATCTTATCATAAAACTGTTTACATACTCACTGGAAAGCAGTTGATCACTGTTTTGTAATAAAACCAACCGAATGACCTAAATTCAATCAGTCAAAATTCTGTGCTATTTACAGATCAAAGTCCTTAGGTGTCAGCACGACAGGCAAGGAGGCGTGAATGCAACTTATCGGACTTACCTGTATTCATATATATTGAAGTGTACCGTGTACCCTCACTGGAGTACTTTTCGGTTCTAAATACCGTTTTTCTATCCTGGTTTATTTTCTAATACTTGCATGTTCTTGTTAGCATCACAACGGTTATACTAAACTCAGACAACCTCTAACAGTAACTTCTTACCTGTGCAATACCCGGACGCTCGGCGTAGAGCAAGAATCCACGACGTTGCTGCAGCTCCTTGCCCGAAGTAGTTTAGAAGTTCGACGTATATTACTGGCATCGTACTAGACATGCCTTGGTGTAGAAATACTGATATGAAATGAGCCACCACGATCAACCAGCCCCATCCACCATCTGGTGGAGCCTGTGGTCTTTTACATCCTGCCCTTCTCAGATGAGGCATTTTCTTAAACTTCTTGAAACATTGAAGTAAAAACCTGGGAAACAACAGTTACTGTTTTGTATATGACGACGCTTGCGTGATTTCTGGACTTTTTTCAAGTACATACTCCCAGAGACATATTATTGACAGGCACAAATGTTAGTCTAATATGCAAATTTAGCTTACCACCAGACTCCACCTCGCTCGTAATGTCAGTCAAGCTGGCCATGGGTGTATCTCCTAATAATACATCCATGGTCAGGCCTAATCATGAGCCCATTTGTTGAGGATCTATGGTCTAAGTGTGGAAGAATCATATGTTCATTGTGTTTGTATCTAAGCTCTGGATTTAATACAGCTTTTGGCCAATGGTGTAATTTCACAATCAGAACAGCTTTCTGTGACATGGTCATGAGATGTCCGGGGATCGACCACAGGGGACTGGAGGCATTGTTTTGATTACTTTTGTTGTTCAATAAAGATAATACTATTGATAAATGTTGAGTGTGATTTATTGCCAATGTTTATCTCTAGCTGTTTTCAACTACTTCTTGTCTTGCTTCCTTAAACCTTCTCCCCCTCAGCTACAGAAGAGTGATGTCTGATTGTGGAAATGTATTAATAACGATTACGATCTTAATATTTATAAATATGTACATTTCAAATCAGACGATGATAGCGTACTGAAAATGCCACAATTTCGCAGTGAGGCATTCCAAAATTCATTTTTTTAACAGAATACTTTATACATGGAACGCTTGTCCAGTCAAATCGGACTTGTCGTTTTCAGTAAGTGTTATCTCATATAAAAACGATCTCCGTATATTTTATAGAAATCTTCTGGAAAATAATTTTTTGTATTGTAATACTTGCACATGGGTCACTTGATGTCATTGTGCCAAGTGTCATATTTCTTAATTCTGTTTTCGTCTGTTATTCGTTCAGTCTATATTTTTTTATATCTTGAATCTATCTTTTTGTGTATGCCATCTGTTGTATGTGGAGGGTTGCTCTTATATAGGTGCTTGCCACCTGTGCGACCTTTTTCCCGACTTATTGTCGAAGTTTAATAAATAAATAAATAAAATAAATAATAAATAAATAAATAAATAACATTCAGCGTCTAGCTAGCTGACCCTTGCATGGAGTGAATGCTGGGCCCGGGAAACGGCATTGGGCGAGATTTCAAGAAAACGAAATTAATTACCTATGCTGCTGCATTTTCTGATTTTCTTTTCATGGTGTAAAGATAGAACATGTGAACAAGTATAAATTTCTAGGAATCATCAACTGTAGATAAAATGTTTGAATTTCAGTAACATGTAAGATTGAATATTAGTAACATGTGGAGGTAGTAACATCACCGGGCTCTAATTGGTTTAATAAAACTGTTGATGGTAATTTAAAACAATTATCACGGAATATTTTTTTACATACATCCTTTTGACTAGATGGGGAGAGAAAGAACAAAAACATGGAGAGCGTCTAGAATCTGAATATTGTTATGCATTATATATATACAATTTGTATATATATATATATATATATATATATATATATATATACTGAAAATTAAACTAACCAAATCTTTGACTAATAACACTGCATCATTATAATAACAGTAGCTGCAGCATCATCAACAACAAAACATGATATTCAATTTCTTTCAAACCTGGCTCAAATGTGACATATCAAATAGGACATATATTAGCACATCAGTTTGTTTTACGACATACGCATATTAGACCGAATGGTGGCCGTACTTGTCTTTACTTTATAACTAAATATCTAAACCAAATCTTATCAGACCCTGACCTTTGACCTTGTAATAAAGTGATCAACAAGCTGAAAACGTGGAAAATGAACCGAATACAAAAAAGACACATTTTTAAACCTAATTTGCATATCACTGATGGGAATTACCGTGTCATGAATAATTCTGCATCTACACATCCCTAAGAACATTCCCACAAAATTTCAGACCAATCTGGCCAGTAGTTTTTGACTAAAATTGACATTTTTGACCCAAATCACACATGACCTATGGTGTTATCATTTTGCTTTGCACAATTCACAACTAGACATAAAAAAAATTATAGAAATTCACACATAATACTGTTGCCTTCATTTGTATCACTCTTGTCATCCTTTGGAAAGCCTAAAAACTACAGACATTGCACCAATAAACAACTGAGTTAATTGTGTTTGTGATTATGTCAACTACACTAGGACATATACAGGAGTTTAGCTGCCGAGCAATAAACTGAAATTTCACATCTAACATTGTTTAACCTTTTACATTCATTGTAGTGAATGCAGGTATTTTTTCATACCAGAACTGACAAGCAAACTTAAGACACAATCTTTTACAAATAATCTGTTGTTTTATTGTAATTGTTCAATTAATATACACAATTACCCTATCTCTAGTCTTGCCCTGCTTGTAATAATTAACACTAAAAGATAAGTTCATGACATAAGCTGACATGTACTGACTAGTTTTACTTGGTCCCTTAGAGCTGGAGATTGAGGTGGTTTTTTTTTTCATTATTGCGATATGGCTAAGGTCTAGCATTGCTCTTTGACATTTGTTGATAACACAACTGGTGGCGAGATTGTCATATCGTAATCATTGCTATTTTAACTTGAACTACTTTCTATTCCAAATGTCAAGTATTTGTTGAAAGTTTAGAGTGCATGTCACAGAGGTTAAAAATGAAATCTTTTTGAATGACTATAGTACTCAGATGTGTCAACATGGAAGACTACATTGACTGAAAGTCTATAAATCAAAGGGCACAGTCTGTAATGTGCATGGTTTTTTAGGGTTACTTTTAAAAATTTGTTTTATATAGAAATATACTTACATTTACATTATTTCAACAACTAAAAATTTTTGAATCATGTCTAGTAACTGTTGGAACAGTCACCAAATATTCGCGAGACAACATATTATTATGACAGTACTTTGGGGTAACAAAACAAACACACACCGTAGTCTTGGTTATCAAGTCTCTTTGATCACCTTTACAGTGCTCTTGCTTTGACACTGATTTGCTCCCATGCATGATTTAATAGCGACTGTGTTGTATATGTGTAGCATTACAATTACATTATATCCACTGTCTTAAAGCCAACAATAGGCTTAAAATACCAGACCGTATCTCTTTAAACATGAATATGATCAACCACCATGCTTTAAATTACTTTTTTCTGTTTGGTAGAAATAAAATTCCAGACCCTAATCTCCATTCTCATTGTTTTCCCCCAGATTTCAAAACATCTTAATTCTTCATTGTTTTTCCATCAGAAGTAACTATTGCACATCAATCTTCAGAGTTTCATGTAGCCAATTTGATCAATATTGTAATAATAATTCATCAACTAGTCATGTTTACTGCAAACACCTGATACTTCAATGCAATGTTGTTGTTTTTTATAGCTGTAGTGGTTTTGCACCATCAGATGCCTGGGCCACATAAAAAGTTGGCGTTCCAGAGTATTTTGCCTGTTAAAAAAAATACACAAAATTAACATTATATTAAAAATGATCAATGTCCATAGTAGATGGATTGAAATGTTGCATTCGTTCCGCAATTTACCGTTTCCAAGTAACTACCATATATTGTTCTGTCACAGTGATTCTTTTAACCGTGAACAATATATTCTCCATTAGAAATAAAGGTAAAGATACAGGATGTACTCAGGTATAATGACATTTTAAAGAAAATGTCTACTTACAATTTTGCTTTTTTTAATCAATACTGCAGAATGCAATATTGTCATGGGTTTGGTTTTTATTGAAGAAAGAAATCTCCACTGGATAAATATATATTCCATGTGACAATCTATGATTGTTTTTTACTTAATTTTTAGTGTTGCTCATCTTGTATATAAAGATTTTCCATTTCAATTCCATACAAAACTTTGACGTCAGCTCCACATCAGAAAAAGTGCCATTATCATGCAATTTATCGATCAATCAGAAAGGTCATTTTATACCAACCACTTTGGAGAACTGACAGCTTTGCAATGGAGGCAACCAACTCAATGAATCGACATATTGGGCAATGTATTGTCAATATTGTCACACACTGTCACACGAGGGTGCCCTACATACATGAAAATCTCAAGAAATCAAGACAACTCTTGCCGTGTTTCTTACCTTGACATGTTCCACAACTTTAGGCACAGCTTCCTTTTTCAGTAATGTAACTGTGGACAGAAAGATTTATGTTCTATCAGTAAGAAACTAGAAAATGATGTCATCTTTTGCTGTTGTAATAATTTCAATTATAATTTTGTTCTAAATCTCAACTGAAAATACTGGTTCAAGTTGCTCAGAGTCTACAAGTAATCTACTGCTTACGATTGTCCAACATTGATCAACAGAGTGATAATTTACAATGCATAAGAGCTACTCTGGCAAGGACTAGCTTGTCTACAAGATACTGGGAAGTAGGTCAATGATACACAATAATGCCACTAAGAAAATGCCACTAAATATGCGTAACACACTTTTATATAGCTTTTGGTTGTTTGTGTTTGTGCTATGTTTATTTGGTGTTGAGTTTTTTGTTTTGTTTTGTTGTTTGTTTTTTTTTTTTTTTTTTTTTTTTGGGGGGGGGGCGCAACATTTATCATTACAGTACTTAATACGGATTATAAGATTGGACTGAAAACTTGATCTACTCAAAAAAACTGTATCTGGCATTGGCTGCAAAACATCAACTTTTTAAACATATTTTCTCAAGTTTTTAAAAATGTTCAGAGGAATTATGTATTTCATGTTTCAATCTCCCAGTATATAGGAAGTTAGCTGCACCACTATTTACCTGTGCATCCTCCAAAGCCTCCTCCCGTCATTCTTGATCCATAGACACCATCAACTTCCATGGCTGCATCCACCAACTCGTCTAACTCACTGCAACTTACTTCATAATCGTCCCTACATATAACAAAATATCAAATAAGCGTAACTACTAACCCTCCATTACAATGCCATTTTGAAAAAAAATAGAGTGCCTGCAGTGTGATAGAAAATCATTGATCATCAATAGAATATATATTCCTACTGCAGTATTTACTATACATGTATATGACATCATTATGGAGTGGAGTTTGTTATGCACTTACAAAGACTGCAATGGATTGCATGCTCCCCAGGGAGTTGAGGAAGTATATAGTCTATTATGCTAATAGAGGTACATACCTGGGGTTATTGTGTAATTTGCAGAGTGCTATTCTCATGACATTCAATGTTGCAGGTGCATTATAAATACATCATCATTATTATTATTATTACATAATTATGTACCATTGATTACATGTACTTGCACCGGTAGTCCGGTACACATGCATACTAGTGGTATTTGCACTGCAGTGCAATGCTGAAAACATTATTACATACCTACATGCAATTAATTATGTAAATGAGGATATAAGCATTTGTTCTACATGAAAGCACATTATCGCATGGTGTCATTTTTATGAAAATTTGTTGTTTTGGAAAAACACATAACAGAACCTCATGCTGTGTGAGTGCTAGTGTGATATTGCACTTGTGCTTGCAGTATTTTCTGCTGCACTTTCACTCACTACGCTTGTGAAAGCATTGCTGCAGAAAACACTGTAAGCACTTGTGCAAATACCCCAATATGCCACACTAGCACTAATGCACTGCATCATGGGGTTTGTCATATTATAAATATATCACATGCCACAAGTGCTACTGTTAAGTTAAAACATAATGGAGTTTGCAGCCTTTGTTTACCTTACCTCAGAGATTTGTGACTTTCAACCATTAATTCACCGAATTTGCTATAGTTGCCTGCCTCTAACACTGCTGCAGCCTCCTCTGTACGTTGGATTTCACCAATCACATGGTGAGCTCTTTTGTAGATTTCGGGTTCAAGTTTGTCCTTGTGCGCTAGAATTGAAATCAACCAAAGATTAATGACAGTATAATTATACACGATAAAGACCACTCCTGATCTAACTACAGGGATACCACAAGGCAGGACAAATTTGAAATATTCAGTAACTTTCTTTGCCATCAAACACAAGCTTTTTTCAATCTAAAAAGTTAATTCTCCCTAGAAACATAGAAAGACCTGGTAGAGTCAGGAAGTTTCAGCAGTTATACAACACAAAAAATTCCACTGTATTTTTTTTTTAAGACATCATAGGCTAAGACAAGATACTGCAAAAGTCTCAAGAGAACCCTGGGTTGCATACTTGCTTATCAGTAGGCAGTTTTCATATCATCTACACTGCATTTTGACTTACCTGCCAATTCTTCCAATGTTGCATCACGTAGACTCTTTTTACCAAGAGCAGCGGCAGCCTCATAACATTGCCGTCTTCTAGTGGGGTATTCACTACCAGTCAGTTCATGTTTGACATTAGAGTTGATAACCAAAATAACTAAATCAGGATCTGATAAAGGCACTAGTTTAGACTCCATAGACCTGAAATGATATAAATACCAATATGTCTATATGGTCTCTGCATATACTTGGCAGTCACTGAACATTGAACAAATCATTGAGTTACAAGTTCACATTAGACCATGCACAACTTGGACGTTGAAATATTTGCAGAATTAAGTTAATGGCAGCAGGGAAACTTACATTAACTGTGAGACAAAATCTAAGACATTGTATAAAGGTATCATTACCACAAAACACCATAACAAGCTGATTATAACACCACTTTTATTTCCCTGGTACCTCAGCCAAATTATCAAAATATTATGAACTGCTGGAACCATGGAACCCCCCCCCCCCCCCCCTTATTATTTGTGTCCATACCTGCAATCAATGAGTAATGCATTGCCATCTTTACCCATAGTGGAGATGAACTGATCCATAATACCACACGGCATTCCTGGAAACTCATGTTCAGCCTTCTGGCAGGCCAGTGCCTTGTCCTTTAGTTCTGTACTAGTACTGGTCAGCTGTTCAAGGAATGTGTACATAGCCACTTCCAGCGATGCAGAGCTGGACACGCCACCACCAATAGGTACAGATGAAGTAATGACAGCATCAAATGGTACCAATTCCCCTGACAAATTAGATAATACCTGTGACTCATTTTTGTGCCAAAATACATCACTTCACTGGTACATGTAAATTCAGAATCAATGTAAATAATAATGGTAGATTTAGGTGTAAATCAATACGAAAATATGTGGCTTTAAATACACTGTACCGAAGCAAAACAAAATACTGTCAAAATAAAGTGGAGCGATGAAAAATTGTCTCTAATAAAATTATACATCACATTCAAAGTATACATCATTAATTGATGGTAATGAACTTTCACTATTCATAACAATTACATTCTAGAAGGAATTAATTTCAAAACACTCAATGTTTGCAATGTTGTTTTATTTATAGATTTCCCTGGACTGGATTTCTACATGTACCATGATCAAACACCTGTTACAGATGTAGCATCAATTGCCTTTACCATTAATTCCTTTCAGATTGGCCTTACAGAAAATAGTCCTCAGAGAGAGAGAACTTAAAAAATTGCAATCAATATGTTATGTATCTTAAATACTGATTATCAAACAGGTGTTTTTTCCTATATGATTACATTATACATCAGTCTTTATCCTTCATAACATTCACAATAATAGACATATTGCTACTGCAGAAATGTCAAAATAAAAGTGTGCACACAAAACACATGGCATTTCTTTTATGGGAAACTATATATCAAAGGAAAATAATTGACTCGAAAATCTATATAGTTCTCCCATTTTGTAGTCATATTTACTTTTCCATTGAAAAACGCTTTGGTGATATTTTGATATGGTAACAATAACTTTGTTTTGTATGGCAAAAAGCTCTTTACATATATAGATGTTGTGTAAATTTACTAACACACTTTATCAGATTTTGACAGTGTGGTAGATACTAGTAACAGTAGGGCTATCACTGGCTGACATTATCATAGAATGTAATTGAGACAGATTGTTTGCTAAATATATCTGTCTTACAACCCTAGATACTGCATACTAGCTGCAACTGGGACATAGTTTTTCATCCAACAACCAAAAAACATATTCACTAAACTTGGTTAATTACCTATAAAGAGACACTGTCTATTATTTCGTGGTCAATATTTTAAGCACTCCAGTTACAACTAGTATAGTTTTAACATGGTGACAGATTCAAAAGCCAGGCATTTGCTCAAGATTTAAACTTGTCACTTAATTAACACTTATACCTACAGATAATATTGACTACTAATTGACAGATACAACCTCTCTTAATTTTAGTGACTATATCTTTGGTTGCTGGATGCAAACAATATCCCAGTTGCAGCTAGTGCAGGTTAAAGATATGTCTATGATACACATAATACCTTTAAAGTTTGCAACCACTCCCTTCACATAGTTAGACCAAGACGGTTTCCCTGGTTTCAAAGGATTGTCAGCTGTTGGCAAAGAAAATTCCACTTTTCTTTCATCGTCAACATTTTCTGCTGTTGTAATTACCCGGCAGATTTCATCCGATGACTTCTTACCAGCTACAACTGTTACCATTGGCAATGCCTGAAATTAAAGATATATAAAGTTAATGTGAAAACATGTTTTTGAAGTTTTTCACGATGTTTTACTACAAAATATCGCGCAATCTATCCAAGACTGTTAACCAAAAATATAATATTCTAGACTAATTTATACAGCAATGGTTGTAACATATCACCTTGAAATTGTTTCTGTTTTACACCGACACTACTTGAAGCACTAAAACAAATTTTAGACTAGGCCACACAACATTTTTTAAACACTGATTACCATGGTTTCAGACCTAATTTACATACCAAATTTGCTTGGGCCACCTGTTTTTAAAAGTTCTCCTAGACATCCCATCCAAAATGTAAAATTTACAATGATTTAGCATACGTCATTATGTGATCTGCATATTAATATGGTGATATAAATTAATTGCACTGTGGTGTATTTTTGACACAGATAAACAAAAAAAGAAGAAGAATTTTGAATGTACCAGTAATTTTGATAAAATCTATTAATGTATTGATATTAGAAATTCAACAAGTGTCTTGGAATACACATATTTCTACCACTAGCCATATAATTGTTTGCTATATACAACACATCTTTACATATTATACTGACTGAAATAATTCAATACATTAATGGTCTGAGATAATTATTCATAATTTGGTTCATGGTCAGATCTAATATTAATAGAAGTATTATATAATATCGACTAATTGCGCAAACTGAAGTTCACATTGTCTGCAAAATAATGTGTGATTGGTTGTTTGGAAGCTTAGTATCTCATTGCTAATAAATGTCTACACTTATGATTGAATATCCCATGCGATTCAAATATATGATGTAGATGCTCATTCATTTCGGTGCATGCGTGCAAACGGAAATGCACATTTCATTACCATTGGAAAGACGAAGCCATCATTGTAATCTGTGTGTTCGCCAATTAAATTGACTCTTCCAGGTGCACTTGCTGCAGCTGTGGGTCTGCCATCAAAACAGAGTTCAAATGCCCCCAGTGCTTTCACCAGTAAATCGTGAACGCTATCGACCTCAGTCACACCCCCTGCCATCTTCAGACTGTTTACCGGCATGTGTCGTAAAACGGTGATATCATTTATAAACGTGTTTTTTTTCACTGCTTGTGAGCAGTTTATACCTTACTGGCGTCAAATTTGTTTTTCTACCACTAAATTGACATGTTTCAGCGTCAAAAACGGAAATTAAATTAAATTAAGGGAATATAAACGAAAATTTGAAACACGGCTATTTAAATTTACCCTTTTACGTTAGGTCATACTATAAAGCTGACGATAGACAGGTAATGAATTTCTGGCCTGATTAGAAAGTACCATCCTCGAAAGAAAATGTAACAAGAGTCTGCAAATTCTGGTTCAGAAATGGCTCTACGAGACCCCCTTTTAACGGAACTTAAAGGTAATGTTACTCCTTGGTTTCTATTTGTTGAGGTTCGCCTGTGAGAAAAAAAAATGAATGAATATTGTATCCGCCTGTTTACATTATATAGTTGCAATGAAATACATGTATGGACGCGAATTTTGACAGCATTGCCGCCTGATCAAGTTATTTGCATCGTCCTCGTAAATAGAAATTGCTAAAATTCACGTGGAGATAATTTCTTTATGCTTTTCTTACAACGGGCATTGTGTACATAACCCAGTACTCATTGGCGTAACGACGGGAGGACCAGGTTTACGTTTGTTTACATTCAAATTCGGGCAGTCGCATTCGACAGTCAACAAGTTACAATATGAATGTGTTTTTCATAAAGTTCGCTACGATGTATGCTAACATCCATCAGCGATTTGTTTTGATCGTACGGGTGCGGCCGCGGGATTGCTTGATTGCCAGAAGGCTTGGTCAATGATAACTCCCTGGGTGATTACTAGTACTGTAGCTAACCTGAAGCTTAATTATCCCGTGAACGAGCTAATATCCACATAGTTAGTGCTTGGAGGAATTAATTCCTCCAAGGTTAGTGTCACAGGTACTCGAATCAATCTGTATGATTAAAAAAATATATGTATGGTAAATAAGACTTATTTACCATACATTTAAAAAAATCATCATACAGATTGATTCGAGTACCTGTGGTTAATGTAACACCAATGTTACACATCCATTGTTACAAAATGGAGGTAGCATCCCAAGGAGGTGTGTGCAATCATAGATACTGTTTATGGATAGACAATAGAATAAAGGGATGATAGAGTCAATGGATAGGACCCCAGTATTGTTGTTGGGTGACAGGGATTTGAATGCAATATGTAGACAATGGACAATAGAATGAATTAGCATACATTCTATTGTTTTATTTTCTGCCTGTGTGACCATGGAGGTAGAATCATTATAACCACATACTTCCATGGTATAACCTAATGGTTTTTTGTTTCACAATGTCATTCAATAAAAATATGTTCCTAGGTTTGGCAAGACTGGTGCAGATTTCAATAGTACTATGTAGAATCTGATGTGTGGATATCACATGATTTCTGCAGTGACTATATTTATTGTAATTTTTTTTTTCATTTATAAATATATTCATCACTAGAATTACATAACTTGAAATGGACAGTGGGGAAAAGTAAACAAATTTCTTGACACAATATTGTGCAACCACTCATGCTGTACACAACACAGTATGAAATATTGTACAGTCTGTCCATTAAAAAATTTAAATGACCCACTGTATTGATCGTCTTAAATCTGGTAGTAACTACATTTGTAGTACTACTAGTAGCCAGCTGGGTATTTGCTAGCTATAACATGATAAATGACTAATACATGTAGCTGGAGGAGCTGATTAGCCAGACTTAGGAAGGCTCAGAGAGGTGATGGCTGATAGCTGGCTTTCAGGAAATGAAAATAGCCTGAATCATCATGCTATTAATAGTATTATAGAGCTCTTCATATACATGTAGCCAACATAGCTAATAGCCTTTTAGCTATTTTGGTTTACTCAGTACTATGCAGTACTGCACCAGTCTGCTGGTGATGGCATCGGCATCTATTTCATCATGTGTCTTTTAAAGGGCGATTAGTGCACATGCAATTAGGTCAACCTGTAAAATTATTTCTGAAAAGAGATATGTCTTGTGAAGTATTGCAAATTTGTACAATGGCAGTAGTAGCGAATCATGTCAATGCATTACAATGTTGAATAGTATTTACCATATGGAATAATCAATTGCTTACAGTTTAATCTTTTTATATCACACACAGCCTCATGGTTTAGTTATTATAATAATAATAATCTCATTTACATTTAAATAATAGCTCTTTTACAAATTTTGCTCAAAATGCTGGAAAATTATTATCCCTGGCAAATATGTGATATTTCAAAAACTGTTGGTAGAACCCTCTAGCCTTCTTCCTAAGCATCCTTGGAATCATAACATTTGTGCTGCCTCTGAGCACACAGGATGAAATGGCAGCTCCATAAGGACAATCTGTCCTACCAGCTCCTCGTTATAGTTGAAAATGAGTTTCAATTTGGTGTTTCTGTTCTTATACATGTGTGCATGTATGATGTAAAATAATGAATCTCCCACACAACCAAAAGTTTATGAAAATACCTCAATTTCCTGGAGTGTCATAACCCTTTAATCCCATTGCCAAGTAGTTGGAACAGTACACAGAACTTTTACAAGTCAGTAAGAAATAGACATGATCTATTTAAAAAGTTTTATGATATCATTTATTAACATGTGAGCAGTGCTCTGATGTATCTTTGGAATTACTAGTTTTTCTTGCAATTTGTTAAAATACATTCTGTATACATGTACATGTACATAGTCACGGTATTCTCGATTTACATGTAACACTAACTTTTCTTCTTACATGTGTGTTTTTACAGGCATACTATTGAAATTGAAAGATGAAAAACAAGCAATCAGGGACTCACACCCAAAGGTGAAACAATTATGCGAAACATTAGAAAATATTTTGAGGAAAGGATTAAAACGTAAGTATATTGTTTTACTCATAAGTTCAATGTACATTGCTGGTTTTACCCCCTCCAAATATACACATGTGGAATGCAGCTTGCGTTATCATTTTGATCTTTTTAATAGTCATACAATGACTGGTTTTCAAATTTTTTACCTTTCTATACCCATTGAAGGTGTAGGTAAGCCATAAATAAAGTTTCGCTTATTGGAACAGTCACAATTAATCTGTTGATGGTGCTCTACAGTGGTAGACACACTTTGTTATTTCTTGTATTCCTTTGAGCTTGTATTGCTAACCACAGCAAGTTGGTAATTATGGTTTGAAAAGTGATTGCTATTGGCAGAATAGCCTCACAGTTGATAAGTCACAGTGGAGAGTGATTACATACGTCAGAGTTTTGATTTTCAAATGAAGTCATTATGTAAATGAACACAGCAAATGTGACTAATCAGCTATAGGGGTATTCTGCAAACAGCTTTTGGGGGTGTGGCTAACTGAATCATTTTTCAAACAGAAATTATCAACATGCTATATGTCTAGCAATATACAATCAGTGGAATATAAGAGATAGTGGAGTATCAAGTACATGTACATGTACCACTAATGGCACTATAGTCTATATTGTAGAGTAACATACACAGGCGACATGTAAGTCAAACTTTTTTGTAATATAAATACCACTATAGTCTATAGAGTAACGCATAGAGTAATGCAACAGGCAACATGTAAGTCAAACTTTTTGGAATATCAAGTACCACTATAGTCTATAGAGCAACATAAACAGTCAAAAAATCAAACTTTTGTTTTTGCATTCCAAAGTACATGTAGTACATAAGGATTTTGTTCAGGGCCAAGTTTTTATATAGCTTTGCCAAACAACTGTATTTCTCACCGAAATTTTAATCCTAATCCTACATGCTGGTATACACATTGATATAATAATATGAATTTACAATTACTAGTTTCCTAGAATCCAATGTTTGAACCCCATGTATGTTGTCACATTGATGTTACAGTGGAACAATAGGCCATATTCCAGTTATATAGGAAAGATAAAAGATTTCATGAGTTTGGCCACTTGGAGCACTGTTCATAAACAGTGGCAAGAAGTGAGAGCTGGAATACTGAATAGCAGATATTGAAGCTGAAACAAATTTACCACTCATTCTCTACGTTATTCCCAAAATACTATTTTTTTAGCGACTACAATTATTCAAAACATGCTCAACCACTATTGTAATACTTGTTTACGAACATTCATCTAGTTTTTCCACACACATTTTATTCACTCATGATCAATCTCGATTGATAACGAGTTAATGAATGCACATATACGTGGAAAAAGCTTTTATGCAACCAGTGGCTGTCAAATTTTTTTTAGCCCACATGCATTACCAAATCTGGTGCACCCTCTTATGGTGCAACCTGAGAAGAGAAGTGGCTGGAACTTCAGTATCTGCAATATGGTGTAAAAGTATTACATCTGGTCTTTGTTTAGGGCTATTGAACTTTTTCAACAACTTCAACAGACAAATAAATGTTGTTCCCACTGAAATTTTAATCTGAACCCAATATAGATACACTTATACATGTACATGACTTTGTATACTATATGTATGTATACTATATACTTTGCTTACATTGTATACATACAAATTGTATACTCAGTACATAAAAATTGTAAATAAAAAACCCTTTGTATATATGGATTACCTTACAGAACCAGGGTCCCTGTTTGGGCTGAATAAACGAGATTACTGGTGTTGGATTGAAGCTTTGCCTAATTACACATGGAATGACAAGTAAGCAATTCTACAATTCTGTGTGTTGTAATATTCAAACCTGCATTATTAAATGGAGAGAGATACAATTAGAACTGTTCAAGGGTAAATTAATGACATTTTAGCTCCACAAAGCATTAGCTGTAGCTGTTTCTCTGTTATGTCTTAGCCATTTAATTTAAACTTGGCACAAAGGTGAAATCCTATCTGAGGTTTAGACTTATTATTTATTTTTTTGTTAGCTTGTTTATCCTACACTTTTCAAAAACAACTTTAGTGGTACATTTAGAATAGCCCATCTCCCCACAGCCCGTAGAGGGATGATAGTCAAAATTCCATACAACTTGACTCTTAAAGCTATCTATGATGTACATATAGGTATATATTTAGAATGGACCCTGCAGTATTCAAGAATAGCAATTTAGTGGTATATTTAGTATTGTCAACACAGCAGTATTTAGTATTGTCAACACTGCAGTATTTAGTTTTGTCAACACTGCAGTATTTAGTATTGTCAACACTGCAGTATTTAGTATTGTCAATACTGCAGTATTTAGTATTGTCAACACTGCAGTATTTAGTATTGTCAACACTGCAGTATTTAGTATTGTCAACACTGCAGTATTTAGAATAACAATTGAGTGGTATATTTAGTATTGTCAACACTGCAGTACGTAGTGGAACAACATAAGACTTTCCATGTGGAAAGATATACCATACATTTAGATATTGAATAAAGTTGACCAAACAGTCTGAAAGGTTTAAATTGCAAAGTTAAAAACTGTCAAAAATGCCAGCATATGTACAGTACATGTGTTTCCTGCTGCTGTCATTGTCTTGAATGGCCTCCGTGTTATATGAATTTATTCCTATGCTGTACGTTCAGATTGTATTTTCAATGAAAGGAGCTGCAAGAATGAAGAGCAGTTGACTAACTTTGTAATACATATAAACTAGGATGGTGAGGATTTGGACTAGAGTATGGATTGGAATATACAGGGTAATACTTCCTAATACAACTTCAGTATTTTTACTATGGTTTTGGAACTCCAGTCACAGATGTGAGGGTGTGATCCTGGTAGAATTGAACAGATTTCCATGCATGTAGTATGATATTAAAAATTACATTATTACATTGATTGGCGATTTATTATTGTAAATATTTATACAGCATACCTTTTCCGATATTTCATAATTTATAGCAGTATGGCTGTGTGTTTTGTATTGTGAACAATGGGTATTAATACAATTTACGTCAAACTGATGACCGAATTGTTTGAGTTTTGTACATTCACAACACCATATGGCACATGTTACAAGTCCATTCATATAGAGTCACTCATATACAGGCATGTACGTCAGAGAAGCCCTACTTTTGTATATGTAAGCTGATGGCTACATTCAATGAATGAAATAAATTTTGCTAGCCTACATGTATGTCAGTATCACTCAGAAGTGGTTAAGGTATTGGTGTATTATGTGAGCAAGGAAATATTTTATTCAAACAACAAGCAAATACACACATATACATGAATGCACATATACAGATGTTCTGATACACAGACATGATGTAGACACATGTACATTGTAAACAAAGGCATACATACATACACAAACACACACTGAAATATTCAGATTTGCCTAATTTGAAAATTCTTGTTGACTACTGCCCTCTAGTGGTAAACTACCCTACCAATGTTCCATGTCAAATATGTGTTTCTATACTGGAATGAATTCATCTCACCCAAGCAGTAGAACAAAACATATTCCCAAAGGTCCTTTAAACTTCTCGATAATGACACTTTCACAGTATATATTGTACAACAGTTTTATATCTAGCATCATGAAATTGATGAATTTTTCATGTAAGAAGTAATCAACTTGTACAATTTCATTGATGGCATTCTCAATAAAACAGTCACTCCAATGTTTGAATCCCAGTCTTGGATTAATATTATCTTATCAATAGAGCCATCAGGATTAAATAGGATTATTCTTTTGCTTAAATTTAAACCCAACTCTTTCTACAGCTCAGCCAGAAAACTGGATTTCATCCGTAATAGTTTCAGCATTATCCAAATTGTGCCTTAAGATTAACAATGAATCAAAGTCAGTTACTTTAGGAATTATGCTATTACTAGAACTCTCCATAAAATTTACCATTTCTATAGTCCTGCTAGACGAACCCCCCCCCCCCCCAACAACAACAACAACACCAACAAATCTACATCATGTACCTCATTTCCCAGGGAAATTGCACAAGATTCGCATGTTAAATTGTAGAGTGTAGCATATGATTTTTGCAAGAGCTCCCTCACCATGGTACTAGGTTAATAAACCTAAGCTATTACTACATGTAGCTCTGGAAATATGTGCTCTGAGGTTTCCGACACAAACCTCTCTGCTACATGTACATGTATGGTTCCTCCTAATCTAAAACCCTGAGATTGTGCACAGATTTCATGTGTATGGATTTTGGGAATAAAACCCACCTCTGCCCTTGCTAATGACTATATAAAAACCATAGCAGAGAGGATTGACTGTCGGAAACCTTGAAGTGCATATTTTCAGAGCTAAGCTATTACACACGAGAGAAACTTTATCTGGAAAGTGTTGACTGGTGCATAATCCTTGTACAGTGACAAAATCCTTGGGATTTATACTACATGTACATGTCATACTTACAGGGTCAGATCAATCTGCATGTACATTATGGTTACGAGGGGTTTATCACTAACATGTAAATGTATATGCGACATGGAATCTGAATAACACTGTGTAAGAAATTGCGAGCATTTCTTAAGGTTAAGTTATGCAGCATACTGGGATTCAAAGTCTTACCAAAAATATGACATTCAAGCTCATGTCCCAATATCGGCGTCTTTTGTATTCTGTCTGTATTCTTCCTTCCTTTGTATACAATACCATGCACAAGCCAAGTTATTGTCTTTGAACAGAAAATATGGATTGTATGCCCGGGTCGTTCTACATCACAACAACCTGTGACTACATCAGTGGTTTAGCAGTGCATGAAATATGAGTTAAAGTGTCCAAAATCCCTATCATTTTTCCCAATTTTTTGAAAATTATACTTAATGAAGTATAATTATATCATTTCCAATATTTTCTTTCATTCTGCCAGAAAATACCTTTGACTGAAGGATTTGCCAGTACTCATTTAGCAGCTTGTAGTTGACGAGACCCTTTAGGTCACTCGTATTTTCCTTGGCTGAATGACGAATAATATTGGGAATAATGTTATATTGATTGTGCTTGGATGCAAGTGTTCAGTTCAGTTTTATGAGCGTTATTAGCCTTTGATTTATTTGGATATTTATATAAAAAAGGATTGTGTAAAGTGAGAAATTTGTAAAGTTTTTGGTATGACAGGTTTGAGTCAGATTTACCAATTTTATAACAAACCTGTATTTTTGAGAGGTCATATGCAAATGCATGATTAGCAGATATGGCTTTTCGAAAAGCATAAAGAAATACCAAATGTACATCTGCCTTGATTTTGTCCCCCCTTTTAAACATCGCGTTGCAGTTCTTTAGATGTATCAAACCTAGCAATACAGTCATGTTGTCTTTTAAATCATAACTGTGCTTGAGTATAGACACTTATAAGTAACTCTTTACATGACCTAGCCATTTATGCCTATATGTATTAGCTTCAGAATCAGATTTTAATTGCTTGTTACATGAAGGATAACATAGGATGTTTTATATGGTGAGAAGCATAACATGTAGTAAACACTAGAGGCTTACCGGGGCTTTACTTCATGTATTTTCAAAAGTCCATATGCATGTAGTTAATATTTACCTCATTGTGTAATGTGTCAATAGAAAGTGTTCCACTGTAAATTTGAAGTGTGAATTTTATTTTAACTGTGCTCTTCTTAGCTGTACAGTCACGACAACATATGTACAGGAAGCATGACAGATGGAATAAAAATAATGCTGAATCTTTTTTTTGTTTGCTTTCCTCTTGCAGGATAAATCCGCTATTCTCTTTAGCCATAGAAAGTTGCAAATCTTCACCCAAGGTAAGCTTTGTGTTTAATATAAAAGTTTAATATATGTTGTACCCTTTGGATTTTCATGGCAATTTGACAAACACAGTGTACTAATAGTGCACATATATTTGTTTTCCCACAGTGGCATTCTCTCAGACCCAGTATCAGTTTCTATCACACACACACACACACACACACACACACACACACACACACACACACACACACACACACACACACGTGCGCACGCAGATCACTTGGAAAGTTGCCATGGTTACTGACCATCTGGAAGAATGAAATCAACTAAATCTGTTAAAATTGATGACACGAGTAGTCAGACCTAGGCTATGGAAAGGTCATTTTATTATTACAGGAACTATTATGGATGGTACAACCTGAAGCGGCGTTAATCATATAGTCTTGACAAAAAATCAATATAACCACAAGGAATTCCATGCCTTATCTCCGTTTTAATTGCAATTGATTTCCTTTGCATTATGCTGATGACCACAGTCTTGTGTGAAAAGTTTGTTGCCATGAATAATTTGCTGTGTATTATCTGATTTGCCAAGGATATATCGTGAATTGTACTCACAGCCTGGAACGATATTCCTTTGAGAACACTTTATACATGTAGATCAATCCAGGATAGGTTGAATTGGCCATCAAGCTATTGTGTCCATGACTGCGCGCAGCTTGGTGAAATGTTTGTTTAATTCAAAATCCCTCATTGCAATAATCATATTCAATATAAGCTTGCAAAATTTGGAGCAATATGATGTAATATTGTACAATGTACTTCAAAAATATAATTGTATAATTATATGTCTGCTGAGTCCCATGTACAAACACTCTAAGCCTACTACTTATGATGCATTTTCATATTATCTTGTTCAAGTTAAGAGAGATCGTTCTGCATAAGAGATCAGCAACTTTTCTTCTGTTAAAATGAACATGAAGAAAGATGCAATGTGAAGAAATGAATTCTTGCATTATTCTTCCTTTGTTACTATAGTTACAAAGTCACACTGGAAGAGGAAGATGTTTTATGAGAATTGCACTGGTGAAAAAAATACTTGGTGTTCCTATTGAACAACTATTAAAAAACCCCAAATTAACAGAGGTAAGTTTGTAAAAGGTAAACAAATGAACAAACAAGTAAGGTGACAATGCTATCATGGTTATTGAAGTTGATTTCTGTCAGTTTTGATGATACTCTTTTTAAAGAATAGCCTTAGCATTTCTTGAGTAAAGGTTAAGTGACTATGATTCAATCACATTACTGTTGTTATCTTAAATTAAATGGGATCATTCTTGTATTCTTTTATTCTGGACAAACTTTTTCTATAACTCTAACCACCGCTCCCCCTCCCCCCCACCCCCTTTTTAATCCTAATCCAGTTTAAATCATGACTAAGGTCACCTTGTGAATTGTTTTAATGGAAGTCAAATTTCAGCCATTTTAGAATCCAATATGGCCACCGAATACTGTGTTACATTTTGGAACTCTTATGGAAAAAATAATAGATTGTCGATTCATAAAACAGGATGATGAGCACTTAATATTTCTTTTATTATTTCAAAATGACCAGGAGCAAGCTTTCATTTGATGAGTTTGATGAGATTTATAAGAACTTTTAATCAGAAATGAAATTGGTCCTAGAGGGCACCTTCTATCTGTGTGTAAAGACTAGACTGAGATATGCAAGCAAGCACTAATCATTAGAGTTTTATTATTTTTATTACAAAATATCTTTATTCAGGGTAAAACTCAAAAAGCATTACAAGGAACGCAGTGCATTTAATGATTGACTTCTTTCCATTGAGGCCCTCATACATCAAATCGACATTCACTCACAAATTCTAAAAGATATTAAAACATAAAAATACACACTTTGTAATGTAATCTTTACACTAATGCAATACCTTTGTTTTTCTGGAGTAGACTATTAAATTTTAAGTACTTGCTATATAAATACGACTGACTCGTTGTACGGATATTATCAATATATCACATACATTATTGGGTGATGTGACACATAGATGATAGGTCATATGATCAATATGTATCAGGGGAGACATATAAATACTTACCTGCAATTTATCACATTGCAACGGAATCAGCTCAATCAGCATAATTCACATCAGTCATTAATTTACTTGGTAATGTAATCGCAGGGATGATGATAGTTAATTGGAATTACCTATATCGAGTTGAGTCACTGATTTACACAAGCAATCAAAAATTGAAATGTCCTCAATAAGAAAACTCACAGTGGGGCCAGTAGAGTGATAGTATCTGCAAGCAAAGGGGGTAGTAGAGTGATGGTGTACTGTAAGTGTAAGCAAAGAGTCCATACTTTTATCAAAGGCACAGTCATCATCAGTTGAAAATCTGTATGTTTAATTATTTATGAACCAAGCTAGAAGACAGCGATTCATAGCATCATTACGTAAAGATTTATTGAAAGAGTATTACCACATAACACACATTAACAGTGTATAGTTTTAATGTAATACATGCCTTCCTTTCATTTTGCCACACAGAGATAAAAAGGGGGGGGGGGATTGAGGGTAGAGCTACATTTTGTATATTTATTTACACCCTAAACTTGTACCATTATTTACTGTTTCCAGGGGTCAGACACAATTAGCATTGCTATTTTCTGACTCCTGTTATCCGATCTGATTCTTTGTATTTATGTTTGTGATGCCATTTTTCTCTTCTCTTTTTGATCGGGTAATAAAAAATATCATATTGTATTGTATCGTTTCATATCATATTTGCATGTACAAAAATTACTCACATTCTTGTACTGTACAATCGTGTAGTTTATATAGTTATCAACATAATTGAAGCTGATTATTGCAAATTCCAACAAAACTATTGTGGGGGAATCGACATTAATGGATACATTTTCATGGTAACAAAATTAACGCTGCAATATGTCAGCAACTGTAACTTGGAACATTTTCAAGGGAAGTTGTGATACATGACCCTTAATATATACAGTGTAATGAGTTACTGTTGATGTTGTACATCCTGAACTACATGCACTGTATAAGGAATTGCCTAATCTGGTGTGTGTAGCTGCAGTGCACATGACATACACATGGTCAAAAGTTAATACTCGACACACACTCCTAGGCAAATTAATATACATGCATGATTTCAGGATGTACAACACTTGGAGATTAAGTCAATGTACATATATGTATCAAAACTGTCACCTAAAAAAAGCTCTAATTATAGATTTTGCCGCTTTAAAAGGTTATGTTTCAATATGGATCATTGCATTTAGTGTTATTTTAATCAGGATTACATTGCAATCATTCTGTTGTTCTGTACCAAGTTTTTCTAAAGCCTTGTCAAACAACTCCTTTTCAAACCAAGATTTTAATCCTAATCCGAAGTGGAGAAAACAGCTTACTATTTTCCTTATTATCATGACACATTAAAAACATTGCCAAGGAAACAAGTAAACAATTATTGCTATTTTTTTCTGGAAAATGTGCAATGTGTTGTCAATAGACCCAAGCAGGGCTAAAATAACTGAAACAAGTGAACAGAATAAACTGTGCACTGCAGCCAAAGTTAAATCAGTATTTACAAAATGAATACAGGGAGAACTCTAAAGATGACAATGTAAAGTCAAAAATGAAATAACACTAATGGTTCTACACAGTGTAATAATATAGCTTTAAAAATAAGCAAGGTATGTATATCTGGATTCTCTCCATTCTGTTCAGCACTGGTCAGCAACTTGCAGTTAATAAATGTACCGTACCACTGACATGGTTTAATTATGCACTTTATTGTCACCTTCACTTTACATGTACATATTCTGATGTTGATTAAAGTGGCCATATGGATGAGGATTGGGCATTTATTTTGGATTTTTAATTTATAAAACTATTTTATCTTGGCTTCCTACTTGAAACAAAATGAAAAACAAAAACATAGACCAAGTCTGTGTTTGTAACTCAATAATTTGCAAAAGACTGATAAATATGTAAAATGTTTGTTATTGTACGTATAATAACAAACATTTTTTTTAGCTTTTTACAAGTTATTGATTTATGAACACAGACTTGTCAATGTTTTTTTCATTTTGTTTTTTCAAGTAGGAAGCCAAGATAAAATTGTTTTATAAATTAAAAATCCAAAATAAATTCCAAATCCTCATCCATATGGCCACTTTAATGAATGGAATATTAATGTTAATGAATACTAGTAACCGACCAGCATTCCTTTGGGGCTGGGGAGAAAACTTAATTATTTCATTATTAGCATCTTCTCAACTGCTGCATATTATGATTCATGATATTAATTATACTTCGTAACATAGTCGTGCCATTTATCAATTATATTGCATGCTCATCTTTGCAGAACCAGGTGATATACTGTCGTTACAGAGAAATTTGAACTTTGTACTGCATCAAAGTTCTTGTCAATGAATATGAATGCTTCACAATGTATCAAAATGCAGTAAATATGCATCAAAATGCTTTTAATAAAAATACTGCAAAGTGCTTGAATAAGTCCTAGAGTATAACTCCGGTTCTGACCTTCCCACAAAAAGTGCATTCTCTGTATTTGGACTGGGCTATAGCTATTCGATTGTCTTGAATCCTAATGTGAGCAGTGTTTTTGAATTTTTGCAAAATTGTCCATTTCTATATGGTACATCTTGTGAAATCTATGTGAAATTTGGTATAATTAAGTGCCGTGAAAAGTTCACTGCCTGCTGTGAAAGTCTTGTCAAGGTCTTGTTAATGAAAACACACATTTCACAATCTATAATAATTACCCTACATGTAGTTGTATACAATAATCATCACTCAAGTTTAAGTCAAGAGATCTAATCTTCTGGAATGATCAACTTTCATTAGAGTTATCACAGTTGTGCCTTGACCTTCAGTTTAATGACCTAGTACTTTTAGGAACTTGAAGAAAGTGAAATTGAATTTATTTGTTATGAAGTTCAAAGACCTATTCGCTACCATATCCAGTAAGCTGTGTATACTCACTTGAATTAAAGAAGTCAAGTTGAATTAATTGCCAAGTTCAAAGACCTATTAGAAATTATACCCTGTAAGCTGTACATGTACATTGTATATCCACTTACTGTAAAGAAGTCTTGTTATATTCATTGGCAAGTTTAAACACTAGAAATTATATCCTTTAAGCTCGGTATATACCCACTTACTGTTACAGTATTTTAGGAAGTCAAGTTGAGTTCATTGCCAAGTTCAAAGACTATTAGAAATTATATTCTGTAAGCTGTACATGTACATCCACTTACTGTAAGGAAGTCATGTTATAATCATTGTTAAGTTTAAACACCTACTAGAAATTCTATCCTTTAAGCTTGTGTATCTACCCACTTACTGTTACAGTATTAGGAAGTCAAGTTGAGATTATAGCCTAGTTTTAAACCCTATTAGAAATTATATTCTGTAAGCTGTATACCCACTTGCTTGTAAGGAAGTCGAGTTCAATTCATTGCCAAGTTCAAAGACCCATTAGAAATTATATCCAGATTCCTTTAATGTATACTTACATGTACTTTACTGAAGGAAATTAAATTGAATTCATTGGTAAACCCATTATAAATTATATCCTGTAAGTTGTACATGTATATATGTACTCACTTGATGTAAGGAAGTCAAGTTCAATTCACTATAACAGTCAAATTTAAAGCCCTATAAGCTACCACATCCTGTAAGCTTTACCGTATACTCACTTGATGTAAGAAAGTCAAGTTCAATTCCCTGTGGTAGTCAAGTTTACATAAAGCTGTATTCACACTTGATGTAAGAACATCAAGTTAAATTCATTGACCCATTAGCAAATATAATCTGATATGGATACCTTATACTTCACCCACTCCATGTATATTCATATGCTAGTTCATACATATATTTTGTAGCATTCCAAATTTCTCTCCAACGTGACAGCTAGTGTCCATGGTTGACTTCAGGAGTGTAATCATGTTGACTGGGTGATTGTAGCCCAGTAATCAGCACATGGACTGTTTTGGTCTTACCTACTGCTATTTGATTTGTGTCTGATTAGTAAAGTCCAACCAACTGGCCCTCCACCAACAGTTGTTGGAGGGTCAGTTGGTGGAGAGTCTATGATCCAACCATTCGCATTTATATGCTTTAGTTTATCCAGCTGTATAAATGGCAAAAGGGTATCTGAGAGGACAAGATAGTTCCATAAAAACTGTTGAACTGGAGAAGTAATACTGGTATTTATGGCAATATGTATAATGACATTGATATTTTATTATTCCAAAAAATTGTCAAAATTACATACAAGTACACATGTGCGTCTAATAAATAAGTAAATAAATTATATCTTTGATCAGAAAAAGTTATCTGCTAATTATGTTGACCTCTAAATACAAAAGGAACTGAAATATGAGTAAATTGTATATTTAATCTTCTTTCTATGGGGGATGGGGGTGGTGGGGTTGGGGCAAGGACGGGGTTCTATTTGGTTGTACTCATTAAAACAGTTTAACTACAAATCGGGAATAACAGTATTAACAACGATACAATATATGTTCTAGTCACAGACAATACAGTTATGCAACAACTGTTGTTTACTTCAGTTACAGGTGTTCAGTCCATATACACTGAACTTGTAAGAACAACAAAATTTGCTGTTAGTAGCTCTCCAGCTAGATTTCATTAACTATACATTATAGTGTACCCGGCACATGCATGATCTTCCTTTATTGTTTTGGTCTTCTAACGTTCGAAATCACTAAGTAGCAGGATATGATCTTGAAGTTACATGTACTTTCATTTAACAACAGGAAATATAAAGATGTTCCTTTGTAGAGATGTGAATGTTTTAGGTTGTTGAGTAGGTGCATTTCCTATAGACCTCCAAAATGCACTTATCAGGTGTATTGTTATTTGTTTTGGCAGTACTGGTATGACCCTGCCACTTCAATCATTGCCAATGAATTATTAAAAGGTAAGTGACTGTACTCTTAATTGCATCAGCTGAACTGTACAATATATAGTTCATTGCAACACTGTTTGCTGTGTAGCGTTCATTCTGATAGAGACAAGTTTCTTTTATCATATGTCATAACTGATGTGGTATTCTCGCTGAATAAAGTAACAGGTGCCGAGCTCTATTGAGATTTCTGATTACTCATCAATAAGGGAATGTTACATGACATGTGCATTGTATATTTTGAAGGCAATCAATTTGACGTTATAATGCTCAAATAGTTATGCCCATCATTTGTAATGGCACTGTGCCGTCTAATGACGTGCCACTGACACACAGCAGTAACTTGTAACACACCAACATTTCATGTTCTCTAGTGCCGTATTGTGTGATGACTCACCAGAAAATCTATTTGACTTACAAATAAATTATATCTTTCATTGGAGGCAACACTGTAAGAAGGATCTCCCAGAAAGTAATGATAAAAAGTTCCTGCAAAAAAGAAGAAATTATTCAAATTGTTATACAATAACTTTGAAGAATGGAGGGGTGAGAAACCTACAGCCTTTTACAGGATTTTAGAAAAGACATTGCTTTCTGAGATCATGTTACCTTCAACATGTAGTCCTCTTGACAAAAAACACAACAAGGGATGTCACTATGATTTGAACAATTCCAGCTATGCTCATGTTAATTCTTACTAAAATGATGAATACAGCAACAAGTTGCTCATGTGTTTTTGCTGTTGAACCAGTTATCAAAAAGTTTGTCGTCAATAATATACATTCTCGTTTTCCAACTAACAAAAAAAAAACCCTAAGGGATGACACTATGATACCAGTATGATTGATATGAAATCTTTCAGCCATGCATTTGGACATGTTCTTTCCAAGTAATAAATACAGCAACATGTAATCTCAAAGTGTAAGATAAATGCAACAGTGTGTGACAACACAGTATGAAGTATCAGTTGCAAACAACTGTTCAAGCAGAATTGATATCTGTAATGAACACTGTCAGATTAAAGGCACAGTAAGCAAAGTGATCAATGCCACTAAACTGAGACACTTAGATTACAGTGAAGTGCACAAAGCTGAACAAACAATGCAGGAGAACAAGAAGAGCACTTGGGAATAACCATCGTGTAAGATAAAAAAAAATTGTGTGACAACTTATAGTACAGCCAAGTCTGTAAATGTAACTGTATAGTTGTGAATGATAGCCCACAGGTATAAGGTAACAGAGTCCTATTAATATTATTGGATTTGATGGGAAAATGTACACCTGCCTGCCAATTGATTCGTCTACTGCATGATGAAGACTTATAGTACAAAATATGATATAACACACTTATGAACAGCAAAGCCACCATAATATAATGGAAATTGGATTTCTAATTAAAATACTCTTAATTTAAAAATAACAACCAAGCATGTCAGAGTAGATTTGGCAGACGTGTACTTTGTTCCTATATAAATGTGTAGGTGCCTGGTAAAGTGTTACACAAGACTTGTTCTACTGAAGGTGCGCATAATTACATACCCTCAGAAATTATACTTTAAATTATACACATACCAGTGCCATCTCTCCCTCAGCAAATTAATTAAGTTTTGAATGTAACACTGGCTTTAATACCTTTGTAAGAAGATTGTATTGTAGGTTGCCAAAAATGAATATTGTAATTTGTAAAGTATAATTACAGCTTACATAAAAGGTTTGCTAAAATATTACACAAAATTTGCTCTACTCTAAGTACATTGTACCTTCAAAATTATAAAAGCTGTTCAAACCAGAGGCATAAACAGTGTATAGGTAGCATCCTGAGTTGACAAATATACCATATTTGGACATAACATAACTGCCCCAATAAATATTAACTTTATGGGGGACTGTGTTATTGGTTAGAATTTTGTGATTAATTAACAAATATATGACTTAAAGTTAATGACTGTGTGGGTGGCTGTGGACAAACTTTAAATTACATCTCATGCATCTCAGGACTTCTAGAGTAAGGACTTGACTATACTGTGAGTGGAGGTGTAAATGGTAATGGTACCATATAGGAACTAGACTAAATTCCAGCGTAATTTATCAAATGTCCGGTAAAGTGTTACTAACACAAGACTTGTTCTACTGAAAGTACACAATACACATGTACATTGTACCCTCAAAAATGGTAATCCTGTGCAAATTTATGTCCATTCACCTTTTGCATGCATCTTCCCTTTGTGAGAGATATTAAAATTATGCTCCAAGAGCACAACTCAGCTTGTGCCCCTGCTTTAATGATTATTTATTTTCATTAGACTAAGTGTATATTCGTATATTAGGTATTCATGGATCACACTGCCACACACACATAAATGGTTGGAATATAATTTACTTTATCACACCCTGCCATCAGTGATTCGTTTAGATTATATCACATAATAACCTCAATTTGCATATAGAGGCACTAGTCACATCTTATTTTCCTTAAGGCAATATTCATGCAATACAAAAGTCTTATTGGGGATTTGCTTTGACTATCAAAAGAATGTGTGTCCAAGAATCTGATGTGTTGTGAAACACTTATTGCCTGGCCATATTCAGGTGCCAGTAGACGTCATGATACCCCTCATGCTGTTATGTGGCAACTATTCCCATCAGCTTTCAGCCTCCGGAAATAGTTGCTACATAACAGCCCTCGGGGTATAGTCATCTACTAGTGCCCTCATAGCCAGGCAAAAAGTGTATAGTATTACTAGTCGCTGACAGAGTGAGAAATATTCAACATTAATTTTTCAAAGCATGGCTTCGTATGTGTAGAATAGAAATTGATACTGGACTTCTTATGTAATATAGAAGAATAATTGAGTGTTTTTGGTCGAGATACTTTACTGGATGATGGATAACACAATTAGAGTAGTTGAAATTAAATGACCAAGTTTCAAATAAGATAGGATCCCTTGACAAATAAACATAACATAAATTTCTATATATAATGTTAAGATGGATGGTATAAGAGACATTTAGACAAGTAAATTGTTAATAAGCTTTGGGCGGTAAAGATGAATGGCTTCTAGTGTTTGTAGTTGTAAATATTGATAGGATTGCTCATGTTATAGTGTTTAGTTTGGATATGAAATTGTCAGATTATTGAGAGAAGTGGGTGTGTGCAAATATACATTTGTACTCAGAGCACTTCTGTATAACAGGTAGCTATATTATGATCTGTTTTCACTTCACTAGATTTTTGTATTTGTTTCTGACTTTGCCAGATTGCACTGACCTTTGACTGCCATTTTTCTGTCGACCTTTAGCCTTTAATCAGCTTTGTTTTGACCTGGTTGTTTGCATGTCAATCTGGTATATCAAACCGTAGTGACACCTTTGTGTGGTGAAAATAATATAAATTTATACTTAAATGTACTAAAATCATATTTTACGTGCTTTGAATGTTAAGTTGCAACCAATTCTGTATGTAATAAAACATTTAAAGATGACTTTATTTTTCGTAAGAGGTTTTGCACCATTGCACTCCTCCCCAAGGATGATTGAACAGAATTGAATGTACAGAAACTGAAAATTATGCCAATTTGGAAAAAGAGTACACTTGGGAAATTAGATCTTAAAGTGAAACACCACTCCAGGAAATAGAGATATTTTCATAAAACATGGGTTCTTGAAAGTCATGATTTTACATCACCTACAATTATTTGCGATTTCAGAGAACCATCAAGTTGATCTTGTGCATTTATAGGGGATCTTTCCTATGGGCTATTACATCATGGGAGATAGTAGAAACAAGTTAATCAATGGTTGAACACTGAATATTCATGAGTACAAAATGCTATACACTTCAGTGTGAAACATCTGTTATTGCTGTACATTTGTATGAATATGCCAGTTGTTCAAAACTCCCTAGGCTTTAGACTTAAAGATGACCAGTTCTAATTTGTAAAAATGTGGTGATCATTAAAAAGATCTTTATCAAGTTTTTTTCTGGTGTACAAAATACTCACAATGCATCAAAGCCATTTGACTTATGTTTGTTTGTCATAGAAACAACTCTATGAATTCCAGTGTACCGTGTACAAGATATTCAGGGTTCATCAGTACCATCTATATTAATTGTTGCTGATCCCTGATTCCACAAGGTCTTTAATCAAGCTTATTTTTTGAGTACAGATATTCAGAATTTGTCAAGAGCTGTCTACTAGCCTAATCTTTGCTAATCATACAGTTTAAGGTCTTTATCAAGTTTTTCTGGGATAGGAAATATTCATAATTCATCATAGCTGTAGCTGTCCAATGGTCTGTTGGTCAAACAAAGGATTTATTATGAAAATTAAATGCAGTATTCAGAATTCATTCAAGCGACTTCTCTAAAACTTTAGTTATCGATATAAGGTCTTTATCTAGTGTCTTTCTGAAGTACAAAATATTCAGAATTCATTCATTTTATTTTAATATTTGTAGATCAATAGAGATGTTTTGTGTCATGTCATGTCTGTTTCTAATATGTATAAGATACTCAAAATTCATCATAGCCGTCTATCTAAGATCTTTATACTGATTTACAAAGTTGGAAGTTCAATGAAAATATTCAAATTTCTCAGCCATCTATCTCCATTTTTTACATTTCAAGAAATTAATGGCCTTTGGCAAGTTTCTTTCTGTTGAAATGTAATATGCATAATATGTAAATATTCAGAATGCATCAATAACTATATGTGTAAATCTTTGAAGTAAGATCATTGTTAGTTTCTGTGTAGTGTATAAAATATTCAGCATTCATCATAGCCATCTATCTACATCTTTGAAGTAAGATCATCAAGTTATTTCTAGTGTTCAAAATATTCAGAATTTATCATAGTCGTCAACCTAAATCTTTTGTAGAAAAATCTTTTGTCAGTTTCTTTCTGGTGTACAAATCCCCCCAAAAATGTGTACAGATTTCATCATAGCCATCTATCTAAATCTTGGTCAGTTTTTTTTTGTGGTGTACAAAATTAAGAATTCATCATAGCTGTCTATCTAAATCTTTGGGGCATATAGTATAAAGGTCCTTGTCAAGTTCTTGTTCACATACAAATACATTTACATGTATTTACAACCAATAATGCTGGCAGGTTCAAATCTAGTTTTTCAGAAAAAAAATTAAACTCTTGCAAAATCAAGCTATTTTTTGTACTAGGCAACTGATGTAGGAGTTGTAGATTCATGATAGTCATTGCAAGGCTTCACTGGCCAATATATTGGTTTGTATTTTTCATTTGGTACAAGGAGTGTCAGGTTACAAAATGTATTTGGATTGAGGTACAAAATTGAGATGTAGTGTCGAGTGGTTGTGAGAGGTTGCACCGACTGGGATATTGGTTTGAATGTTTCATTTGATTCCAAGCTGTCAGGTTATTTTGATTGTCATCAGTTGCACTGACTGGCATATTGATATGTGTGTTTCATTTCGTCTAAGCTCAGGCTATGTGGAGCCAGACATAAACATGCTGGTATGATATAGTCTTAGACAGAGGTTGTGGTGACTGGCATATTGATGTGGGTGTTTTATTTGGTCTGAGCTCTTAGTTTATTGGGAGGTAGGTGTAACAGCAATGATTGTCATCAGTTGCCCTGGCTGGCATGTTGGTTTTGTGTTTCATTTTGTCTGAACTCTCAGGTTATTGAGAGGTAGATGTAACAACAGTAATTGTCATCAGCTACTGACTTGCATATTGGTTTTGTGTTTCATTTTGAGCTCTTAGGTTAATGGAAGGTAGATGTAACAACAGTGATTGTCATCAGTTGCACTGACTGGCATATTGGTTTTGTGTTCTATTTGGTCTGAACGCTGAGGTTATTGAGAGGTAGACTTTAACAGTTAATAATAGTAATATAGTAATGATTGTCATCAGCTACTGACTGGCATATTAGATTGTGTGTTCCTAATTGTTTCAATCTCTCAGGTTATCAAGAGTTAGTTTGAACATCTGATGATTGTCATCATCTACTGACTGGCTAGCATATATTGGTTTGTGTGTTTCATTTGGTCCAGGCCGTTAAAGGTTATCAGAAGGTAGACATACTAAATGTGTAATGATTGCCTTTCTATAAATAGATTGCATCATAGCACTTGGAGTCAAAAGTGCATATGGTGCATGCAGTATAAATTGAATGACTTTGAAAGGTCTTATTGGTGTTTCAACTCTGATGTAAGTTAAAGAATACATTAATATGCAAATGTAGTTTCTGTTGGGACAAACATTGTTTCACTCTGTGCATATATGGGTAACATTTGTTGAGTCAGTAAGTAATTGTTAGAGTTTGGAAAGGGGTAGTGATGAAGGGTGAGGAGTGTTGGTGTAGTTCAATGTTTATGTGATGAATGAATTATACACTGCATATAGTAGGTAATATAATTCATAAAAGTTGACAATGTTCTTTGTTCAAAGACAATTAGTATAATTGTTTATTTATAGGTATTTATAGGTATACTATACTTGAACTAATGACATTAAGAGTGCAATGATAAACATAGTTTTAATTATGGATGATCTGATGTGCAAAGTCGATAAATTTAGTCTGACCTACACAGGCACATGATGTAGGGCTTCAGTCATTACTTCTGCACTTTTAGAGTAGTAGTGATAAATGCATTGTAAATTGGACACAGTGCTTGTGTGTTGTTCAATCGGTCACACATGTGCACATATCACTCATGAAATTTTACTATATTCACAGACAGTTAATATTGTTTAGTGATGCATTTGAGCTTAGAAGTGTGATAATGAACAGTCATGATTATAATTTGGTATCTGATCTGATAATCAATAAATTGTACAAGTAGCTAGGGTTTCAGTCTTTGCTGTATAACACTTGTAGGGTTTTTTCTAGTGATCAATAGTCTCAGACTTCTTTTCATAAAGTGGATCATGATGTGTTCCTTCAAAGACACCTGACAGATATTTTACACTCGAAGATAATTCAACGTACTCAATAAAGCCTATCCAGTGTTATTACGCTTTTTATTGCTTCACGACTTGGATTACTCCTGTGTCCTGGATTCGACTGTGTGGAATATCATTACAGTATCATATGTACATGTAGTTTACTAGCCTGTTTTACTGTACTGTTGTGTTATATACATCGTTAGCTGTTGTCATACATTGCACCTTCTAATCCTCAAAATGAACTAGCTTTTATTGAGAACTGTAGAAACTAATTCAGTAAGCCACACCCCGAAAAGTCATTATCAAACGCCTGTATGTTAATTATCACATGCACCCTTTACATATTTCATGTGTTGACTCCTGTGTTCATCTCTGCTGTGCATGTATATGTACATTTAACATGATGACTTCATTGTAATCAGGTTATGGGGCCGACATTTTCAAATTGTACATTGTAATTACAAACTTGTTCATGGTTCTTAAGACAGTTAATTATCATGTATATGTATCTGTAATACAGCAGCGCAGTAAACAGGCAACTACATGTAGTTTACAGCCCCAACTACAACTTATTGTGAGACTCACTTTTTTTTCAATAATCTTAGACTGTTGCAAAGACACTGAGCTTGGTGTAAAGAGCTTCTTGTGATAGAAACAACAATAAGTCCCTAGGCTACCATTGTTGGTAATACATGATGTCCATGTGTATGAAAAAGTATGCTGTTGAATAAACACCTTGCTCTGCAACAAATTGTAATGCTGTGTGATGCTGATATAGTTTCTTCACCAGACATACTTCAACATAAGTACAAAATAAGGACAAAAATTATGTAAAATTATAGCACTACAACTTACCAGGACTGTAATCAAATTTGCCAAAAAAAAATACAAAAGATAAGCTACTGTAGTGTAGAATACAGAAAGTAAAAGACCTCCACAATGTATTTTTCAGTGAAAGCATACATGTATATGTACATGTAGTAGGGAGCTGTCATTTTTTTCAAAAAGGAAATTCACACAATATCGTGTTATTTGAGACCTTTGCATGCTGAAGTAAAATGATAGGTTAGGAAAATTGACATACGTTTTACAATTCAATTTACAGAGAAACTCGGCCTGCTTAGATAAATGCAGGATATTATAATTATGGTAATTATATGAGATTGAATGGCAAGTCACACTGTTTGGATATGAGGATAGGGTAAGGCAGACCATGGAGTTATGGTGTCAACAACATTTGTTCGAACTTTAAATGTAATAAAAGATGTCTTCACCAAAAAACATGAATGAAAATCATGATTTTCAATATAAATGACCTTCTGAAAGATGAAATCTTGAGCTTCAATAGAACCTACATTTGTATGCGCAATCATAATTTTTAACAAAAAATTGCTGGAATTTTATCTTTTGATTACTCAGTTCATTTTACAAAAGAATGCAGACATGGCAAATTGATGGGTATTGATGCTTCACAGCTTGACAGGCAAGAGACTAACTGTGAAAACACAGTGTATCCATGGCAACGTTTTAATGACAATGTAGACTTGGTATATTTGAAGTGTGCCATTTTTGACACATTTATAATGGTATCAAGCAGTGTTAGTACTTCAAAAGATAAGGACTTGCTGTTCTTTTCTTGAACTATGAAATGTCAAAGGAATCTGACAGCGACAAGTTAGACATTTTATAATTTTTTTTCTATGAAAATTGTTACCAGAAGGGTTCAATCAATTATTTTTTGCTGTCATTCAATAGAAAATACACTGCGTAGATGTACACTTGTCAACACGAAGTTATAAACTTGAGTTTGATGTTACAACCTATCAATGAATGAATTTTTAGTTACTTAGAATATCATACTCAGTATGATCATCCAGCTGTTCTTTACTAATATTCTTTTAACATGACCTCAGATCTGTGCTTGGAAGGTTGCCAAGCAAAGGGCAAGGATGACACCACCTGGTGTGCAGAAAACTTTTGTGTATAAGGTGTCTTTTCATTTCCCAAACCACAGCGATCCTCACTTGTACTGACAGATAATGCTTAAATGAATTACAAAAAGAAGAGCTAGCATGTACTCATTGCACAAGGACTAGTAATTAAAAGTAATTCATTGTAAGACACTTTGAGCACATACATGTATGAACGTCTAGTATGCATTTTATCAAATCAAATCAGACAATTAGGCAAGTACAAATTCAAAAGAATCACGTTCACTGTGCAGTGATATTTCAATTCACACGTCTGTGATATCAGTGACATTACAAATGTTGTGAAAGATGCAAAACAATGTTACATACATGACATTCTACATCTACTTTTGCATGAGAAGTGAGCTTCTCTCTTAAATCTCTTCTACATTTTGTCCACTTTTTACAAATAGCCTTGAAGCTATAATAATACTTTCACTACAATATAACAATTAATAAGGTGAATCTACATGTAGATAAAGCACTGTACCCATCTACATCATTGTACAATTATGTATTCTGAAAAATAGAATTCTACTTGAGAGCTGTGAAATGTATATTATGTACATTTATAAAGTTAGTTCTCATTTACATGTAGATATACATGACTTGTATGATGTACAAAAATGTACGTGTGCATACATGTGATTGAAGGATTCATTGTTGTTTGCACTCCACATTGCATTTTATGCTGTCAGCGTAAATGACAGCAATGTGGAGTGTATTCTGTGCTGTCAATGTAAATGACAGCAATGTGGAACACAAACAATCAGTGAATCTTTCAGTGTATATAATGTAGCAGTCACGATGAAAGGTGAATGCAAATACATGTTTACTATTATACGAATTGGAAGAGTGTGCAATATACATGTATTGGGTTTATCTTTAGGTAAAGTGAGGTTCTTCCAAAAATATAACTACAGCAACTCTATGACAAGTGTAAAAGTCCTTCATGTGGTAATTTTTTTATCGCATCATAGTTCATGTGAAGAAAGTATTAATACTGACGCATATAGGAAATGTAATGTTGACCTTTTATTTTCTTTCAGAGTCCTTGATGTCAATGTTATTTCTTATAACTGACATTCAGTTTGAATTGAATTTGAAGGTAGGTTTGAGACTTTTTTGTAGACAACTCTGCCATTATACACATGCACATGTGATAATAAGTAAAAAATTGAAATAAGTTAAACATAATTTATATGGGGTCATACATGAATACAATACGTGTAGCCATTATCTCCTGTTACCCTTTTATGTTAGTTTTTTTATGTGATAGGTAATTTTTTATTATTTTTGGGTAATACAATATCAAGTTTCAAGTTAAGTATACTGTTTATTAGTATACATATTTGCATTCATTGTCATTTCAAAATACATGTTAAATTGTCAATGTTTGATATCGAAAATTATTTATAGGCTGAAATAAACATGTTCTTTACTATATAGTATTACTGCACTGATTTGTGACTTAAGAAGTAATATAAAACAAGTTAATATCCCACTGGGAAACATGGTGTTGTCCTGTCCACATTACACATGCATGCTGTAGGTGAATGATAATATGTATTACTTGGTGTTGATAATAACCCACTAATGAGATTAGACTCTGGAGTACAGGTTGACAGATCATTAATTAACTGCAATGTGACACCTGAACAAATTGAAATCACTGTATGGTATTTTCCATAATAACTTAGACAGCCTCAAGTGTTGTCCATCTCATCACTTTGTGTTACTGACAAAGTCATTGAGCCCTTCAGCCAAATTCTATTTATAAAAAAAGTAATGGAAAACTCACAAGATACATACATGATTGTTAAACCTACATGTACAATGAACATGTGCTAGACGCTACGCGCTCTCTCATTCTTTAGAGGTACAATGTGTTTGACATTGCTTCCTAGCTATATAAGCATATCATATAAAGCAAAAAGTATTACAAAGTACTAATTGCAAAATCACGCCTGAGATACATTTGTTAAACCTTCCGGTACGTGTATGTAGTAGACGCTATGCGCTCTCTCATTCTTTAGAGGTACAATGTGTTTGACATTGCTTCCTGGCTATATAAGCA